>NW_006409206.1:129515-134255 GCF_000296735.1 Chrysochloris asiatica | reverse complement strand
TATAGACAAGTTGGATTCATCTACCTTGTAGTTAGAACTCTGTATATGGAAATATAGCACTACCCTGCCATGTTGCTAGCTCTCTGTATATGGACATTTAGGACTCATCTGTTATGTAGCTAGCTTTCTGTACATGGATATGTTGGACTGATCTGCCAAGTAGGATGCTCTCTGTATATGAACATACTGTACTTGTCTGCCATTTAGCTAGCTCTCAGTATATGGTCATGTTGGACTCATCTGCCAAGTAGCTAGTACCCTGTATATGGACATTTTGAACTACTCTGCCATGACACTAGCTCTCAGTATATGTATACGTTGGACACATCTGCCATATAGCTAGAACTCTGTATATGGAAATGTTGCACTACCCTTCCATATAGGTAGTTCTCTCTATATAGACAAGTTTGACTCTTCTGCCTTGTAGCTAAAACTCTATATACGGAAATGTTGCATTACCCTGCCATGTAGCTAGCTATCTGTATATGGACACTTTGAACTTGTCTGCCATATAGCCAGATCTCTTTATATAGATATGTTGGACTGATCTGTCAAGTAGGTAGCTCTCTGTATATGAATATATTGGACTTGTCTATACTGTAGCTAACAAACAGTATATGTACACGTTGGACACATATACCATGTAGCTAGAACTTTGTATATGAACATATTAGACTTGTCTGCCTTGTAGTAAGCTCTCAGTATATGGACACGTTGGACTCATTAGACAGAGTTAGTCCTCTATATATACACATGTTGGACTCATTTGCCATGTAGCTAAATCTCTTTATATGGAAATATTGCACCACACTGCCATGTTTGTAGCTCTCTGTATATAGACAAGTTAGACTCATCTGCCTTGTAGCTAGAAAGCTTTATATGGAAATGTTGCACTACCCTGCCATGTAGCTAGCTCTCTTTATATGAACATAATGCACTTTACTGCCATGTAGCTACCTCTAAGGATATGGACAGGTTGTACACATCTGCCATGTAGGTGGAACTCTATATATGGAATTGTTGCACTACTCTGCCTTGAAGATAGATCTCTGTATATGGACACGTTGGACACATTTGCCATGTAACTTAAATCTTTGTATATGGAAATGATGCTCTACTCTGCCATGTAGCTAGCTCTCTGTGAACGGATATTTTGGACTAATCTGCCATGTAGCTAGCTCTCGGTATATGGACACGTTGGACACATCTGCAATTTAGCTAGAATTCTGTATATCGAAATGTTGCACTACCTTGCCATGTAGTTAGCTCTCTGAATATAGACAAGTTTCACTCATCTGGCTTCTAGCTAGAACTCTGTATATGGAAATGTTGGACTAACCTGCCATGTAGCTAGCTCTACGTATATGGACATTTTCCACTAATTTGCCATGTAGTTAGCTCTCTGTATATGGATATGTTGGACTGATCTGTAAACTAGGCAGCTCTCTGTATAAGAATATATTGGACTTGGCTGCAATGTATCTAGCTCTCAGTATATGGACATGTTGGAATCATCATCTGCCATGTAGCTATTACCCAGTATATGGGCATGTTGGACTACTCTGCCATGTAGCTACCTCTCAGTATATGGACACGTTGGAATCATCTGCCATGTAGGAAGAACTCTGTATATGGAAATGTTGCACTATCCTGCCATGTAGCTAGCACTGTTTACATGGATGAATTTAACTGATCTGCCAAGTAAGTAGGTAGCTCTCTGTATATGAACATATTGGACTTGTCTGCCATGTAGCTAACTCTCAGTATATGGACATGTTGGAATCATCTACCATGTAGCTAGTACCCTGTTTAGGGACAAGTTGTACTACTCTGTCATTTAACTACCTCTCTGAATATAGACAAGTTGGACTCATCTGCCATGTAGCTAGATCTCTGTATATGGAAATGTTGCACTACCCTTTCTTGTTGTAAACTCTGTCTTTATAGACAAGTTGGACTCTTCTGCCTTATAGCTACAACTCTGTATATGGAAATGTTGCACTACTCTGCCATGTACTAGCTCTCTGTATATAGACATTTGGACTAGTCTGCCATGTAGTTTGCTCTCTGTACATGGATTTGTTGTACTGATCTGCCAATTAGGTAGCTCTCTGTATATGAACATATTGGACTTGTCTGCCATGTAGCTAGCTTTCTGTATATGGACATGTTGGACTCATCTGCCATGTAGCTAGTACCCTGTACATGGTCTATTCTGCCATGTGGCTAGGTCTCAGTATATGGACACATTAGACACATCTGCCTTGTACCTAGAACTCTTTATATGGGAATGTTGCACTCCTCTGCCTTGTAGCTACCTCTTTATATAGACAAGTTTGACTAATCTGCCTTGTAGATCGAACTCTGCATATGGAAATGTTGCACAACACTGTCATGTAGCTAACTCTATGTATATGGACATTTTGTGTACATCTGCCATGTAGTTAGCTCTCTGTATATGGATATGTTGGATTGTTCTGCCAAGTAGGTAGCTCTCTGTATATGAACATATTGGACTTGTCTGCCATGCAGTTAATTCTCTGTATATGGACATGTTGGACTCATCTGCCATGTAGCTAATACCCTGTACATGGTATACTCTGCCACGTAGCTAGCTCTCAGTATATGGACACGTTCGACACATCTGCCATGTACCTAGAACTCTGTATATGGAAATGTTGCACTACTCAGCCATGTAGCTAGCTCTTTATATAGACAAGTTTGACTCATCTGCCTTGTAGCTCGAACTCTGTGTATGTAAATTTTGCACAACACTGTCATGTAGCTAACTTTATGTGTATGGACATTTTGGATTAATCTGCCATGTAGTTAGCTCTCGGTACATGGATATGTTGGACTGATGTGCCGAGTAGGTAGCTCTCTGTATATGAACATATTGGACTTGTCTGCCATGTAGCTAGCTTTCAGTATATAGACATGTTGCACTTATCTGTCTTGTAGCCACACCTATGTATATGGACATGTTGGACTATTCTGTCATGTAGCTAGCTCTCTGTGCATGGACATTTTGCACTTGTTTGACATAGAGCTAGCTCTCAGTATACGGAAATGTTGGACACATCTGCCATGTAACTGGAACTCCGTATATGGAAATGTTGCACTAACGTACTATGTAGGTAGCTCTATGTATATAGACAAGTTGGACTCATCTGCCTTGTAGGTAGAACTCTGTATATGGAAATGTTGCACTACCTTGCCAATTAGCTAGTTCTCTGTATATAGCCAAGTGGGACTCATCTGCCTTGTAGCTAGCACTCTATATATGGACATATTGGACTACTCTGCCATGTATCTAGCTTTCAGTATATGATCATTTTGGACTTAGCTGCCATGTAGCCTGAACTATATGGAAATGATGCACTACTGTGCCATGTAGCTAGCTATCTGTTCATGGACATATTGGACTCATCTGACATGTAGCTAGCTCTCTGTATATGGAAATGTTGTACTACCCTGCCATGTAGTTAGCTCTAATTATATAGACAATTTGGATTCATCTGCCTTGTAGGTAGAACCCTGTATATGGAAATGTTGGATTACACTGCTATGAGGCTAGTTCTCAGTATATATACACTTGGGACACATCTGCCATGTAACTTGAACTCTGTATATGAAAATGATGCACTACTCTGCCATGTAGCTAGCTCTCAGTGCTTGGACATTTTGGACTGATCTGTCATGTAGCTAACTCTCAGTACATGGACACGTTGGACACATCTGCCATGTAGCTAGAAATCTATATATGGAAATGTTGCACTACCCAAACCTCTTGTTAGCTCTCTTTATATAGACAAGTTGGACTCATCTGCCTTGTTCCTAGAACTCTGTATATGGAAATGTTACACTACCCTGCCATGTAGCTAGCTCTCTATATATGGACATTTTGGACTCATCTGTCATCTAGCTATCTGTCTGTACATGGTTATGTTGAACTGATCTGCCAAGTAGGTAGCTTTCTGTATATGAACTTATTGGACTTGTCTATCATGTAGCTAGCTGTCAGTATAAGGACATGTTGGGCACATCTGCCATGTAACTAGAATTCTATATATAGACATATTGGACTACTCTGCCACGTAGCTAGCTCTCTCTATATAAACAAGTTGGACTCATCTTCCTTGTTGCTAGAATTCTATATATGGAAATGTTGTACTACCCTGCCATGTAGCCAACTCTCTGTATATGGACATCTTGGACTTGTCTTCCATGTAGCTAGCTGTATGTACATGGATATGTTTGGCTGATATGTCAAGTAGATAGCTTTCTGTATATGAATGTATTGGCCTTGTCTGCCATAGAGCTAGCTCTCAGTATATTGACACGTTTGACACATCTGCCACGTAGCTAGATATATGTATATGGAAATGTTGCATTACCCTGTCATGTAGTTACCTCTCTGTACATAGACAAGGTGGCTTCATCTGTCTTTTAGCTAGAACTCTGTCTATGGAAATGATGCACTACTCTTCCATGTAGCTAGCTCTCTGTGCATGGACATGATGGACTCATCTGCCTTCTACCTAGAACTCTGTATATGGAAATGTTGCACTGCCTTGCCATGTAGCTTTATGTTATGTTATGTTATGTGCCATTGAGTCGGTTCCGACCCATAGCGACCCTGTATAGGGTTTCCGAGGCTGTAAATCTTTACGGGAGTAGAAAGCCTCATCTTTCTCCCGCGGAGCACCTGGTAGTTTCGAACTGCTGACCTTAAGGTTC
>NW_006409206.1:121053-129415 GCF_000296735.1 Chrysochloris asiatica | reverse complement strand
GAGTAGAAAGCCTCATCTTTCTCCCGCGGAGCAGTAGCTAGCTCTCTGTATATTGACATTTTGGACTCATCTGCCATGTAGCTAGCTCTCTGTACAAGGATATGTTGGACTGATCTGCCAAGTAGGTACCTCTTTATATATTAACATATTGGACTTGCCTGCCATGTAGCTAGCTCTCTGTATATGAACATATTGGACTTGTCTGCCATGTAGCTAGCTCTCAGTATACGGACATCTTGGACATATCTACCGTGCAGCTAAAAATCTGTATATTGAAATGTTGCACTACTCTGTCATATAGCTAGCTCTGTGTATATAAACAAGTTGGAGTCATCTGCCTTGTAGACAGAACTCTGTATATGGAAATGTTGCACTATACAGCCATGTGGCAGTATATGGACACGTTGGAAACATCTGCCATGTAGATAGAACTATGTATATGGAAATGTTTCACTACTCTGCCATGTAGCTAGCTCTCTGTATATGGATATTTTGGACTACTCTGCCATGTAGCTAGCTTTCTGTACATGAATATTTTGGACTGATCTGCCAAGTAGTTAGTTCTCTGTATATGAATATATTAGACTTGCCTGTCATGTAGCTAGCCTTCTATGTGGACACCTTGGACATATCTACCATGTAGCTAAAAATCTGTATATGGAAATGTTACACTACTCTGCCATATAGCTAGTTCTGTGTATATAAACAAGTTGGACTCATCTGACTTGTAGCTAGAACTCTGTATATGGAAATGTTGCACTATACAGCCATGTGGCTAGCTCTCTGTGCATGGACATTTTGGACTGATCTGACATGTAGCTAGCTCTCAGTACATGGACATGTTGGACACATCTGCCATATAGCTAGAACTCTATGTATGGAAATGTTGCACTACCCAAACATGTTGTTAGCTCTCTTTATATAGACAAGTTGGATTCATCTACCTTGTTATTTGAATTCTCTATGTGGAAATGATGCATTCCTCTGCCTTGTAGCTAGCTCTCTGTATATGGACATTTTGGACTCATCAGACATGTCGTGATCTCTCTGTGCATTGATATTTTGCACTGATCTCTCATGCAGCAAGCTCTCAATATATGCACACGATGGACATATCTGACATGTAGCTAGAACTCTGTATATGGAAATGTTGCACTACCCTGCCATGCAGTTAGCTCTCTGTATATAGACAACTTGAAATCATCTGCCGTGTAACTAGAACTCGGTATATGGAAATGTTGTACGACCCTGCCATGTAGCTAGCTCTCTGGATGTGGACATTTTGGATTTGTCTGCCATGTAGCTAACTCTCAGTATATGGATATGTTGGACTGATCTGCAAAGTAGGTAGCTCTCTTTATATGAACATATTGGACTTTTCTGCCATGTACCTCGTTCACAGTATATGGACACATTGGACACATCATTCATGTAGCTAGAATTCTGTATATGGAAATGTTTTACTACCCTGCCATGTAGTGAGCTGTCTGTATATGCACATATTGGCCTTGTCTGTCGTGTAACTATCTCTCAAGATATGGACATGTTGGTCTCATCTGCCATGTAACTAGTACCTTGTATATGGAAAAGTTGCACTACCCTGCCATGTAGCAAGCTCTCTGCATATGGACATTTTGGACTCGTCTGCTATGTAGCTAACTCTCTGTACATGGCTATGTTGGACTGATCTGTCAGGTAGGTAGCTCTCTGTATATGAACATATTGGACTTGTCTGACATGTAGCTCGTTCTCTGTTTATGGAAACTTTGAACTCATCTGCCATCTAGCTAGCTCTCTGTACATGGATATGTTGGACTGATCTCCCAAGTAGGTAGCTCTCTGTATATGAACATATTGGACTTGTCTACAATGTAGGTATCTGTGAGTATATGGACACGTTGGACTCATCTATCATGTAGCTAGTACCCTGTAAATAGACATGTTGCATTACTCTGCCATGTAGCTAGCTCTCAGTATATGTACACATTAGAAATGCCTGCCATTTAGCTAGAACTCTGTATATGGAAATGTTGCACTACACTGCCATGTAGCTAGCTCTCTATATATGGACATTTTGGACTTGTCAGCTATGTAGCTAGCTCTCTGTACATGGATATGTTGGACTGATCTGTCAAGTAGGTAGCTCACTGTATGTGAATATATTGGACTTGTCTGATATGTAGCTAGCTCTCTGTACATGGATATGTTGGAGTGATCTGCCAAGTAGATACCTCTCTTTATATGAACATATTGGACACATCTGCCATGTAGCTAAAATTTTCTATATGGAAATGTTGCACTACCATTCCATGTAGCTAGCTCCCTGTATATGAACATATTGGACTGCTTTGCCATGTACCTAGCTCTCAGTATATGAACATGTTGGACTCATCTGCCATATAGCTGTTGTTGTTGTTGTTGTTACGTGCCATCGAGTCGGTTCCGACCCATAGCGACCCTGTATAGGGTTTCCAAGGGTGTAAATCTTTACAGGAGTAGAAACTACCCTGTATATGGACCTGTTGCACTACTCTGCCATGTAGCGAGGTCTCTGCATATAGACAAGATGAACTCATCTTCCTTGTATCTAGAACTCTGTATATGGAAATGTTTCACTACCCTGCCATGTAGCTAGCCCTCTGAATATGAACATTTTAGACTCGTCTGCCATGTAGCTACCTCTCTTTACATGGATATGTTGGGCTGATCTTCAAAGTAGGTAGCTCTCTGTATATGCACATATTGGACTTCTCTGCCATGTAGCTAGCTCTTGGTATATGGGCATTTTGGACTCATCTGCCATGTAGTTAGTACCTGTATATGGACATTTTGTACTACTCTGCAATGTAGCTAGCTCTCCCTATATGGACATGTTGGACACATCTGCCATGTAGCTATAATGCTGTATATGGAAATGTTACACTATTCTGCCATGTAGCTAGCTCTCTATATAAAACAAGTTGGACTCATCTTCCATGTAGCTAGTACCCTTTATATGGAAATATTGAACTACTCTTCCAGGTAGCTAGATTTCAGTATATGAACACGTTGGACACATCTGCCATGTAGCTCGAACTCTGTATATGGAAATGTTGCAGTACCCTGCCATGTAGCTAGCTCTCTGTATATGGACATTTTGGACTTGTCTGCCATGGAGCTAGCTCTCTGTACATGGATATGATGGACTGATATGCCAAATAGGTAGCTCTCTGTATATGAACATATTGTGCTTGTCTGCCATGTAGCTAGATCTAAGTATATGGACATGTTGGACTCATCTGCCATGTAGCTAATATCCTATATATGTATATTTAGGACTACTCTGCCAAGTAGCTAGCTCTCAGTATATGGAACTCATCTGCCATGTAGCTAGAACTCTGTATATGGACATGTTGGACTAATCTGATGTGTAGCTAGCTCTCCGTATATAGAAAAGTTGGACTCATCTATCTTGTACCTGCATATGGAAATGTTGCACGACCATGCCATGTAGCTAGCTCTCTGCATATGGACATTTTTGACTCATCTGCCATGTAGCTAGCTCTCTGTATATGGATATGTGGGACTGATCTGCCAAGTAGGTAGCTCTCTGTATATGAACATATAAGACTTGTCTGCCATGTAGCTAGCTCTCATTATATGGACATATTGAATTAATCTGCCATGTAGCTAGTACCCTGTATATGGACATGTTGCACTACTCTGCCATGTAGCTAGTTCTCTTCATCTGAACATTTTGGACTCGTCCGCCATGTACCTATCTCTCAGCATTTGCACACGTTGGAACATCTCTCATGTAGCTAGTACTCTTTATGTGGACATGATAGACTACTCTGCCATGTAGCTTGCTCTCAGTTTATGAACACTTTGGACTCATCTGCCATGTAGCTTGAACTCTGTATATGGAAATGTTGCACTACTCTGCCATGTTGTCAGCTCTCTGTATATAGACAAGTTGGACTTATCTGACTTGTAGCTAGCTCTCTGAACATGGATAAGTTGGATTGATCTTCCATGTAGGTAGCTCTTAGTATATGGACTTGTTTGACACATCTGCAATGAAACTAGAATTCTGTATAGGGAAAATTTGCATTACCCTGCCATGTAGCTAGCTCTCTGTATATGGAAAAGTTGTACTCATCTGCCTTGTTGTTAGAACTCTGTATACGGAAATGTAGCACTACCCTGTCATGTAGCTAACTCTCTGTATATGGACATTTTTTACTTGTCTGCCATGTAGCTAACTCTCTGTACATAGATATGTTGCACTGATCCTCCAAGTAGGAACCTCTCTGTATATGAACATATTGCACTTGTATGCCATGTAACGAGCTCCCAGTATATGAACACTTTGGCCTTATCTGCCATGTGGCTTGAACTCTGTTTTGGAAATGATGCATTGCTCTGCCATCTAGCTAGCTCTCAGTATATGGACATATTTGACACATCTGACATGTAGCTAGAACTCTGTATATGGAAATGTTGCACTACCCTGCCATGTAGCGAGTTCTCAGTATATGGACATTTTGAACTCGAATGTCATGTAGCTATCTCTCTGGACATGGATATGTTGGACTGATTTGCTAAGTAGGTAGCTCCCTGTATAAGAACATATTGGACTTCTCTGCCATGTAGCTATCTCTCAGTATATGGACATGTTGGACTCATCTGCCATGTAGTTAATCTCCTGTATATGGACATTTTGGACTATTCAGCCATGAAGATAGCTCTCAGTATATGGACACGTTGGACACATCTGCCATGTAGCTAGAACTCTGTATATGGAAATATTGCACTACCCTGCCATGTAGCTAGCTCTCTGTATACGGACATTTTGGACTTGTCTGAATGTATCTAGCTCTCTGTACATGGATATGTTGGATTGATCTACCAAGTAGGTAGCTCTCTATATAAGAAAGAACATATTGGACTTGTGTGCCATGTAGCTAGTTCTCTGTATATAGACAAGTTGGAATCATCTGCCTTGTAGCTGGAACTCTGTATATGGAAATGTTTCACTACCCTGCCATGTAGTTAGCTCTCAGTATGTGGACATTTTGGACTCATCTGCATTTAGCCAGCTCTCTGTACATGGACATGCTGGACTGATCTGCCAAGTAGGTAACACTCTTTATATGAACATATTGGACTTGTCTGCCATGTACCTCGCTCTCAGAATATGGACATGTTGGACACATCTTCCATTTAGTTACAATTATGTAAATGGAAATGTTGCACTACCCTGCCATGTATCTACCTTTCTGTATATGAACATATTGGCATGGTCTGCCATGTAGCTACCAATCAGTATATGGACATGTTGGACTCATCTGCCATGTAGCTAATAACCTGTATATGGACCTGTTGCACTACACTGCCATGTAGGTAGCTCTCTGTATATGGACAAGTTGGACTCATCTGCCTCATAGCTAGACCTCTGTTTATGAAAATGTTGCACTACCCTGCCATGTAGCTGGCTCTCTGAATATGAACATTTTGGACTTCTCTGCCATGTAGCTACCTCTCTTTATATGGATATGTTGGACTGTTCTTCCAAGTAGGTAGCTCTCTGTATATGAACATATTGGACTTTTCTGCCATGTAGCTAGCTCTCAGTATATGGGAATGTTGGACTCATCTGCCATGTAGTTAGTACCCTGTATATGGACATGTTGGACACCTCTACCATATAGCTAGCTGTCAGTATATGGACATGTTGGACACTTCTGCTATATAGCTGGAACTCTGCATATGAAAATTTTGAAATACTCTGCCATGTAACTAGCTTTCTATATAAAAACAAGTTGGATTCATCTTCCCTGTAGCTAGTACCCTATATATGGAAATGTTGGAGTATTCTGCCATGAAGCTAGCTCTCAGTATATGGACACGTTAGACACATCTGCCATGTATCTAGTACACTGTATATGGAAATGTTGCACTACTTTGCCATCATGCTAGCTCTCTGTATATAGACAAGTTGGACTCATCTGCCATGTACCTAGTACCCTGTATATGCACATGTTGGACTACTCTGCCATGTAGCTAGCTCTCAGTATATGGACACATTGGACACATCTGCCATGTAACTAGAACTCTGTATATGGAAATGTTGCACTACTCTGCAATGTAGCTAGCTGTCTGTATAAAAACAAGTTGAACTCATCTTCCATGTAGCTAGTACCCTGTACATGGACATATGGTACAATTCTGCCATGTAGCTAGCTCTCAGTGTATGGTGACGTTGGACACATCTGCCATGTAGCTAGAACTCTGTATATGGAAATGTTGTGCTACCTTGCCACGTAACTAGCTCTCTGTATATGGACATTTTGCATTTGTATGCCATGTAGCTAGCTCTCTGTACATGGATATGATGGAATGATTTGCAAAATAGGTAGCTCTCTGTATATGAACATAGTGTACTTGTTTGCCATGTAACTTGCTCTCAGTATATGCACATGTTGGACTCATCTGCCATGAAGCTAGTACTCTGTATATGGACATGTTGGACTAATCTGCCGTGTAGCTAGCTCTGAATATATGGACACATTGGACACATGTGTCATGTAGCTAGAACTCTGTATATGGAAATGTTGCACTACTCTGCCATGTAACTAGCTCTCTGTTTATAGAAAAGTTGGACTCATCTGCCTTGTAGCTAGAACTTTGTATATGGAAAGGTTTCATTACCGCACCATGAAACTAGTTCTCGTTATATGGACATTTTGGACTCGTCTGACATGTAGCTAGGTCTCTTTACATGGATATGTTGGACTGATCTGCCAAGTAGGTAGTTCTCTGTATATGAATATATTGGACTTGTATGCCATGTAGCTAGATCTCAGTATATGGACTTGTTGGACTCATCTGCCATGTAGCTAGTACCCTGTGTATGGACATGTTTGAATACCCTGCCATGTAACCAGCTCTCTTTATCTGGCCATTTTGGACTCGTCTGCCATGTAACCATCCCTCTGTACATGAATATGTTGGACTGATCTGCCAAGTTGGTAGCTCCTTGTATATGACCACATTGGACTTGTTTGCCATGTAGCTAGCTTTCTGTATATGAACACTTTGGACTTATCTGCCATGTAGCTTGAACTCTGTATTTGGAAATGATGCACTGCTCTTCCATGTAGCTAGCTCTCTGTATATGGACACGTTTGACATATCTGCCATGTAGCTAGAAATCTGAATATGGAAATGTTGAACTACTCTGCTATGTAGCTATCTCGCTGTATAAAAACAAATTGGACTCATCTTCCATGTAGCTAGTACCCTGTATATGGACATGTTTGCCTATTCTGCCATGTAGATACCTCTCAGTATACGGTCACTTTGGACCTAGCTCTCTGTATATAGACAAGTTGGACTTATCTGTCTTGTAGCTAGAACTCTGTATATGGAAATATTGCACTACCTTGCCATGTAGCTAGTTCTCTGTATACCGAAATTTTAGAATCGTCTGAAATTTACCTAGCTCACAGTATATGGACATGTTGGACTCATCTGCCTTGTAGCTAGTACCCTGTATATGCACATGTCGTGCTACTCTGCCATGTAGCTAGCTCCCAGTATACGGACACATAGGACATATCTGCAATGTAGCTAGAACTCTGTATATGGAAATGTTGCACTACCCAGCCATGTAGCTAACTCTCTGTATATGGACATTTTGGCCTAATCTGACATGTAGCTCGCTCTCTTTCCTGGTTATGTTGGACTGATCTGCCAAGTAGTTAACTCTCTGTATATGAACATATTGGACTTGTCTGCCATGCAGAGAGCTCTCTTCATCTGGACATTTTGGATTCGTGCGCCATGTAACCAGCTCTCTGTATATGAATATGTATCTCCTTGTACATGAACATATTTGAAGTGTCTGCCATGTAGCTAGCTCTCACCATTTGGACATGTTGGACACATCTGCCAAGTAGATAGTACTCTTTATATTGATATGATAGACTACCCTACCATGTAGCTAGCTCTCAGTATATGGACATGTTGGACTCATATTCCATGTATCTTGTACACTGTATATGGACATGTTGGACTAATCTGACATGAAGCTAGCTCTCAATATATGAACAAGTTGGATTCATCTGCTTTGTAGCTAGAACTCTGGATACAGAAATGTTGAACTACCCTTCCATGTAGCTAGCTCTCTGTATACAGACAAGTTGGACTCATTTGCCTTGTAGCTAGAACTCTGTATATGGAAATGTTGTACTACTCTGCCATGAAGCTAGCTTTCTGTATATAGACAAGTTGGAATCATCTGCCTTGTAGGTAGAACTCTGTATATGGAAAATTTGCACTACCATACCATGTAGTTAGCTCTCTGTATATGGACATT
>NW_006409206.1:118338-119988 GCF_000296735.1 Chrysochloris asiatica | reverse complement strand
TCTCTATATGGAAATGTTGCACTATACTGCCATGTAGCTAGCTCTCTGTATATGAACATATTGGACTTGTCTGCCATGTAGCTAGCTCTCGGTACATGGATTTGTTGGACTGATCTGCCAAGTAGGTAGGTCTCTGTATTTGAACATATGGGAGTTGTCTGCCATGTAGCTAGCTCTTTCTATATAGACAAGATGGATTCATGTGCTTTGTAGTTAGAACTCTGTATATGGAAATGTTGCACTAGCTGCCATGTAGCTATCTCTCTGTATATAGACAAATTGGACTCATCTGCCTTGTAGCTAGAACTCTGTATATGGAAATGTTGCAATATCCTGCCACATAGCTAGCTAGCTCTCTGTGTATGGACATTTGTGTGTCGTCTGCCATGCAGCTATCACTCTGTACATGCATATGTTCGACTGATCTGCCAAGCAGGTAGCTGTTTGTATATGATCATATTGAACTTGTATGCCATGTACCTAGCTTTCAGTATATGGACATGTTTCACTCATCTTTCATGTAGCTACTAACCTGTATATGTTGGACTACTCTACCATGCAGCTAGCTCTCAGTATATGGATACATTGGACATATCAGCCAAGAAGCTAAAAATCTGTATATGGAAATGTTGCACTACCCTGCCATGTATCTAACTCTCTGTATATGAACATTTTAGACTTGTCTGCCATGTAGCTAGCTCTCAGTATATGGACATGTTGGAATCATCTGCCATGTAGCTAGAACCCTGTATATGGACATGTTGCACTACTCTGCCACGTAGCTAGCATTCTGTATATTGACAAGTTGGACTCATCGTCTATGTATCTCGAACTCTGTATATGGAAATGATGCATTACTCTGCCATGTAGGTTGTTGTTGTTGTTGTTAAGTGCCGTTGAGTGGGTTCTGACACATAGCGACCCTGAACAGGGTTCCTGAGGTTGAAAATCTTTACTGGAGCAGAAAGTCTCATCTTTCTCCCGCGTAACAGCTTGTAGTTTCAAAATAGCTCTCAGTATATAGACAAGTTTGACTCATCTGCCTTGTAGCTTGAACTCTGTGTATGGAAATGTTGCACTACCCTGCCATCCAGCTAGCTCTCTCTATATTGACCTTTTGGATTCATATGCCTTTTAGCTAAAACTCTGTATATGGGAATGTTGCATTACCCTGCCATGTAGATAGCTCTCTGTATATAAACATATTTGAATTGTCTGTCATGTAGCTAGATCTCAGTATATGGACATAATGGATTTATATGCCATGCATCTAGTACACTGTATATGGACATGTTGGACAACATTGACATGTAGTTACTTCTCAGTATATGGACAAGTTGGACTCATCTGCCTTGTAGTTCGAACTCTGGATATGGAAATGTTGCACTACCCTTCCATGCAGCTAGCTCTCTGTATATAGACAAGTTGGACTCATTTGCCTTGCAGCTAGAGCTCTGTATATGGAAATGTTGTAGTACCCTGCCATGTAGCTAGCTCTCTGTATATAGACAAGATGGAATCATCTGCATTGTAGCTAGAACTCTGTATATGGAAATTTTGCACTACCGTGCCATGTAGCTAGCTCTCTGTATATGGACATTTGGGACTCATCTGCCATGTAGCTAGCTCTCTGTACATGGACATGTTGGA
>NW_006409206.1:113705-116803 GCF_000296735.1 Chrysochloris asiatica | reverse complement strand
TGGAAATGATGTACTACCCTGCCATGTAGCTAGCTCTCTGTATATAGACAAGTTGTAATCATCTGCCTTGTAGCTAGAACTCTGTATATGGAAATTTTGCACTACCCTGCCATGTAGCTAGCTCTCTATATATGGACATTTGGGACTCGTCTGCCATGTAGCTAGCTCTCTGTACATGGATATGTTGGAGTGATCTTCCAAGTATGTAGCTCCCTGTATATGAACATATTGGAGATGTCTGCCATGTAGCTAGCTCTTAGTATATAGACAAGTTGGACTTATCTGCCATGAATCTCGAACTCTGTATATGGAAATGGTGCTTTACTCTGCCATATAGGTAGCTCTCAGTATATAGACAAGTTTGACTCATCTGCCTTGTAACTAAAACTCTTTATATAGAAATGTTGCTCTACCTGCCATGTAGCTAGCTCACTATATATAGACAAGTTGGAATTATATGCCTTGTAGCTAGAACTCTGTATAAGGGAATGTTGCACTACGCTGCCATGTAGCTAGCTCTCTGTATATGAACATATTGGACTTTTCTGCCATGTGGCTAGCTCTCAGTATATGGACATGTTGGACTCATATGCCATGTATCTAGTACACTGTATATGGAAATGTTGGACTACTCTGACATGAAACTAGCTTTCAGTATATGGGCAAGTTGGACTCATCTGCCTTGTAGCTAGAACTCTGGATATGGAAATGTTGCACTACCTTTCTATGTAGCTAGCCCTCTATATACAGACAAGTTGGACTCATTTGCCTTGTAGCTAGAACTCTGTATATGGAAATTTTGCACTACCCTGCCATGTAGCTAGCTATCTCTATATGGACATTTGGGACTCTTAAGCCATGTAGCTAGCTCTCTCTACATGGATATGTTGGAGTGATCTGCCAAGTAGGTAGCTCCTTGTATATGAACTTATTGGAGATGTCTGCCATGTAGCTAGTTCTCAGTATATGGACATGTTGGACTCATCTGCCATATACCTAGTACCCTGTATAAGGACATGTTGGACTACACTGCCATGTAGCTAGCTCTCAGTATATGGACACGTTTTACACATTTGCCATGTAGCTAGAACTTTGTATATGGAAATGTTGCACTAACCTGCCATGTAGCTCGCTCTCTGTATATGAACATTTTTGACTTGTATGCCATGTACCTAGCTCTCAGTAAATGGAATAGTTGGACTCATCTGCCACATAGCTAGTACCCTGTATATGGACATGTTGGACTTCTCTGACATGAAGCTAGCTCTTAGTATATGAACAAGTTGGACTCCTCTAACTTGTAGCTAGAACTCTGTATATGGAAATGTTGCACTACCCTGCCATGTAGCTAGCTCTCTGTATATAGACAAGTTTAACTCATCTGCCCTGTAGTAAGAACTCTGTATATGGAAATGTTGCACTACCTTTCCATGTAGATAGCTCTCTGTATATAGACAAGTTGGACTCATCTGCCTTGTCGCTAGAACTCTGTATATGGAAATGTTGTACTACCCTGCCATGTAGCTAGCTCTCTATATACGAACATATTGGATTTGTCTGCCATGTAGCTAGCTATCAGTATATGGACATGTTAGACTATCTTGTCATGTATCTAGTACCCTGTATATGAACATGTTGCACTACTCTGCCATGTAACTAGCTCTCAGCATATAGACAAGTTGGACTGATCTGCCTTGTAGCTAGAACTCTGTATATGGAAATGTTGCACTTTCCTGCCATGAAGCTAGCTCTTTGTATATAGACAAGTTGGACTCATCTGCCTTGTAACTAGAACTCTGTATATGGAAATGTTGCACTACCCTGCCATGTAGCTAGTTCTCTGTATATGGACATTTGGGACCTGTCTGTCAAATAGCTACATCTCTGTACATGGATATGTTGGACTGATCTGCCAAGTAGGTAGCTCTCTATGTGTGAACATATTGGGCTTGTCTGCCATGTAGCTAGCTCTCAGTATATGGACATGTTGGATTCATCTGCCATGTAGCTAGGACCCTATATATGGACATGTTGCACTCCTCGGCCATGTAGCTAGCTCTCTGTATATAGACAAGTTGGACTCATTTGCCTTGTAGCTAGAACTCTGGATATGGAATTGCTGCAATACCCTGCCACGTAGCTACCTCTCTGTGTATGGACTTTTGGGTGTCTTCTGCCATGTATCTAGCACTCTGTACATGCATATGTTCAACTGATCTGCCAAGTAGGTAGCTGTGTGTATATGATCATATTGAACTTGTATGCCATGTAACTAGCTCTCAGTATATGGACATGTTTCACTCATCTTTCATGTAGCTACTAACCTGTATATGGACAAGTTATACTACTCTGCCATGTAGCTAGCTCTCAGTATATGGACACGTTGGACACATCTGCCTAGAAGCTAGAAATCTGTATATGGAAATATTGCCCTACCCTGCCATGTAGCTAACTCTCTGTATATGAACATTTTAGACTTGTCTGACTTATAGCTAGCACTCAGTAATTGGACATGTTTCACTAATCTGCCATGTAGCTAGTAACATGTACATGTACATGTTGGACTACTCTGCCATGTAGCTAGCTCTCAGTATATGGACGTGTTGGAATCATCTGCCATGTAGCTAGTACCCTGTATATGGACATGTTGCACTGCTCAGCCACATAGCTAGCTCTCTGTATATAGAAAAGTGGGACTCATCTGCCATGTATCTTGAACTCTGTATGTGGCAATGATGCATTACTCTGCCATGTAGGTAGCTCTCAGTATATAGACCATTTTGACTCATCTGCCTTGTAGCTAGAACTCTGTATATGGAAATGTTGCACTACCCTGCCATCTAGCTAGCTCTCTTTATATAGACATGTTGGAATCATATGCCTTGTAGCTAGAACTCTGTATATGGAAATGTTGCTCTACACTGCCATCTAGCTAGCTCTCTGTACATACACAACTTGGAATCATCTGCCTTGTAGCTAGAACTTTGTATATAGGAATGTTGCACTACCTTGCCATGTAGCTAGCTCTCTGTATATGGACATTTGGGACTCGTATGCAATGTAGCTAGCTTTCTGTACAAGGATATGTTGGAGTCATC
>NW_006409206.1:111333-113425 GCF_000296735.1 Chrysochloris asiatica | reverse complement strand
CATGTAGGTAGCTGTCTGTATATGAACACGTTTTACACATCTGCCATGTAGCTAGCTCTCAGTATATGGAAATGTTGAACTCATCTGCCATGTATCTAGTACCCTGTATATGGACATGTTGGAATCATCTGTCATGTAGTTAGTACTCTGCATATGGATATGTTGGACTACTCTGCCATGTAGCTATCTGTCTGTATATGAACACGTTTTACACATCTGCCATGTAGCTAGCTCTCAGTATATGGAAATGTTGAACTCATCTGACATGTAGCTAGTACTCTGTATATGGACATATTGCACTACTCTGCCATGTAGCTAGCTCTCTGTATATAGACATGTTGGACTCATCTGCCATGTAGCTTAAATTCTTTATATGGGCATGATGCACTACTCTGCAATGTAGGTAGCTCTCAGTATGTAGATAAGTTGGAATCATCTGCCTTGTAGGTATAACTCTGTATACGGAAATCTTGCACTATCCTACTATGTCGCTAGATCTCTATTTATAGAAATTTGGATTCATCTGCCTTGTAGCAAGAATTCGGTATATGGAAATGATGCACTACCATGCAGGTAGCTAGCTCTCTATATATGAACATATTGGACTTGTCAGCCATGTATCTAGCTCTCTGTACATGGATATGTTGGACTAATCTGCGTAGTAGGTAGCTCCCTGTATTTGAACATATTGGAATTGTCTGCCATGGAGTTAGCTCTTTATATATAGACAAGTTGGATTCATCTGCCTTGTAGCTAAAATGCTGAATATAGTAATTTGGAACTAGCCTGCCATGTAGCTTGCTCTCTGTATATGGACATTTGGGACTCATATGCCATGTAGCTAGCTCTCTGTACATTGATATGTTGAACCGATCTGCCAAGTAGGTAGCTCCCTGTATTTGAACATATTGGACTTGTCTGCCATGTAGCCAACTCTCAGTGTATGGATGAGCTCTCATTATATGAAAATTTTAGACTTGTCTGTCATGTAGGTAGCTCTCAGTATATGGACATGTTGAACTCATCTGCCATGTAGCTATTACCCTACAGGGACATGCTGCACTACTCTGCCATGTAGCTAGCTCTATGTATATAGACAAGTTGGACTCATCTGCCCTGTTGCTTGAACTCTGTATATGGAAATGATGCAATACTCTGCTGTGTAGATAGCTCTCAGAATATAGACAAGTGGGAAACATCTGCCTTGAAGCTAGGACTCTGTATATGAAAAGTTGCCCTACCCTGCCATGTAGCTAGCTCTCTCTATATAGACAAGTTTGACTCATCTGAATTGTAGCTCGAACTCTGTATATGGAAATGTAACTCTTTCGGGGACTGGCCTCGACTTCGGGGTTCGGTTCACGAGGAGGAGATACCTGATGGCGATAGAGATAGCAAAAGAATAAACAGACAGAAAGAGGGGGACAATGAGGCACCCCAAAGCCAGGGTGGATACATCACTGGTGGGCAGACATGGGACTACAGGCAACGTGTCCTCTGCAGGCAGCAACTCACTGCCCTGCAATCTTTACTGCATGCCCTCCAACCCATAATGCATACCTGAGGAAGCCTTGGCCTCTGTTTTATTTAGGGGAGGAGCTTCACACCAAGCTGGGAGGGACTAAAACAGGATATAGCTAACATCAGTAATTTTCCAGATATTCAGGTAACTTTACATTGTACTTTACTGGTTCGAATCCCAGGCCTGCAACTTGGATTCTCAGGCTCAATTAACATATCTATAGCCCTGAGCTCAGTTGGGGGAAGGTGTGAGGTAAGGGTAAAAGGCTTGGGTGGAGTCCCTCTTTTTTGGCTTCCTGAGTCAGGTCTGCAGGAGGACTCGAGATGCCCAGGTGAATGGGTGACACCTGGAAAAGGATTAGGGCGGATTTTTTTTTTTTTGTCTGTAGAACAAAGAAATGTGAAGTAGCTAAGATATTTTTAGTTAATCCTTTGGAGGAAGGCTTGACCTTGCAACGTTTACAGTCTTCGGCTTTAGGAAAACATCACATTTATCCGTGGATTATCAAGGGCTCCATGTACTAAATTAATAAATATAACTGAACACTAAGATGAAAAACAATTTGCTATT
>NW_006409206.1:85898-87342 GCF_000296735.1 Chrysochloris asiatica | reverse complement strand
TTGCACTACCCTGCCATGTAGTTAGTTCTCTCTATATAGACAAGATGGACTCATCTGCCTTGTAGCTAAAACTCTGTATATGTACATGTTGCACTACCCTTCCATGGGGCTAGCTCTCTTTATATTGTCATTTTGGACCCGACTGCCATGTAGCTAGCTCTCTGTACATGGATATGTTGGACTGATCTACCAAGTAGATAACTCTCTGTATATGAATATATTGTACTTGTCTGTCATGTAACTAGCTCTCAGTATATAGACAAGTTGTACTTTTCTACCTTGAAACTAGAGCCCTGTGTATGGAAATGTTGCACTACAATGCCATGTAGCTAGCTCTCTGTATATGAACATATTGGATTTGTCTGCCATGTAGTTAGCTCTCAGTATATGGACATGTTGGATTCATCTTCCATGTAGCTATTACTCTGTATATGGATATGTTGAACTACTCGGCCATGTAACTAACTCTCAGTATATGGACACATTGGACTCATCGATCTTGTAGCTAGAACTCTGTATATGGAAATGTTGTACAACCCTGTCATGTAGCTATATCTGCCAAGTAGGTAGCTCTCAGTATATGGACAGGTTGGACACCTCTTCCAGGTGGCTAGAACTCTGTGTCTGGAAATGTTGCACTACACTGCCATTTATCTAGCTATCTTTATGTAGACATGATGGAGTCCTCTGCCTTGTAGCTAGAATTCTGTATATGTAAATGTTGCACTACCTTGCCTTGTAGTTATCTCTCTGTATATGAACATATTGGACTTTTCTGACATCTAGCTAGCTCTCAATATATGAACATTTTGGACTTTTCTGTCATGTAGCTAGCTTTCTATACATGGATATGTTGGACTGATCTAACAAATAGGTAGCTCTCTGTATATGAAAATATTGGACTTATCTCTCATGTAGCTAGCTCTCAGTATATGGACATGTTGGACTCATCTGCCATAAAGCTGGTACCCTGTATATGGACATGTTGGACTACTCTGACAAGTAGCAAGCTCTCAGTATATGGACAGGTTGGACACATATCCCATATGGCTAGAACTCTGTAACTGGAAATGTTGCACTACTCTGCCATATAGCTATCTATCTTCATATAGACAAGTTGGACTCATCTGCCATGTAGTTAGAACTCTGTATATGGAAATGTTGCACTACCCTGCTTTGAACCTAGCTCTCTGTATATGGAAATTTTAGACTCGTCTGCCATTTAGCTAGGTTTCTGTACTTGGATATGTTGGAATGTTCTACAAATTAGGTAGCTCCATGTATATGAAGATACTGGACTTGTCTGCCATGTAGCTAGCTCTCAGTATATAGTCAATTTGGAATCATCATCCTTGTAGCTAGAACTCTGTATATGGAAATTTTGCACTCCCCTGCCATTTAGCACGCTCTGTGTATATGAAGATATTGGACTTGTCTGCCATGT
>NW_006409206.1:83860-84473 GCF_000296735.1 Chrysochloris asiatica | reverse complement strand
TAGACAAGTTGGACTCATATGCCTTGTAGCTAGAACTCTGTATATGGAAATGTTACACTACCCTGCCATGTACCTAGCTCTGTTATATGGATATTATGGACACTCCTGCCATGTAGCTAACTCTGTGTACATGGATATGTTGGAGTGTTCTACAAAGTAGGTAGCTCTTCGTCTATGAACATGTTGGACTTGTCTGCCAAGTAGCTAGCTCTCAGCATATAGACAAGTTAGACTCATCTGACTTGTAGCTAAAACTCTGTATATGGAAATGTTGCATTGCCCTTCCATGTAGTTAGCTCTCTGTATATGAACATATTGGAATTATCAGCCATGTAGCAAGCTCCCAATATGAGGACATATTGGACTCATCTGCCGTGTTGCTACTACCTTGAATATGGATATGTTGGACTACACTGCCATATAGCTTGCTCGCAGGGTATGGACACTTTGGACACATCTGCCTTGTAGCTAGAATTCTGTGTATGTAAATGTTGCACTACTCTGCCATGTAGCTAGGACTCTGTATATGGAAATGTTGCACAACCCTACCATGTAGCTATCTCTCTGTATATGGATATTGTGGACTCATCTGCCATGTAGCTAGCTCTCTGTA
>NW_006409206.1:80637-81770 GCF_000296735.1 Chrysochloris asiatica | reverse complement strand
TCTCTGTATATGGACATTTTGGACTCGTTTGCCATGTAGCTAGCTCTTTGTACATGGATATTTTGGACTGATCTTTCATGTAGGTAGCTTTCTGTATATGTACACATTGGACACATCTGACATGTAGCCAGAAATCTGTATATGAAAATGTTGCACAACTCTGCCATGTAGCTAGCTTTCTGTATATAGACATTTTGGATTTGTCTGCCATGTAGCTAGCTCTCTGTACATGGATATGTTGGACAGATCTGACAAGTAGGTCGTTCTCTGTATATGAACATATTGTACTCATCTGACATGTAGGTAGTACCCTGTATATGGAAATGTTGCACTACACTACCATGTAGCTAGTTATCTGTATATGAAAATATTGGACTTTTCTGCAATGTAGCTAGTACCATGTATATGGACATGTGGCACTACTCTGCCCTGTAGCTTTCAGAATATGAACACTTTGGACTTATCTGCCATATAGCTTGAACCCTGTATATGGAAATGATGCACTACTCTGCCATGTTGCTAGCTCTCTGTATATAGACAATTTGGACTCATTAAGCTTGTAGTTAGTACCCTCTATAAGGACAATTTGGACTACTATGAAATGTATCTAACTCTATGTATATGGACATTTTGGACATATCTGTTATGTAGCTAGCACTCTGTATATGGAAACATTGCACTTTGCTGCCATGTAACTAACTCTTTCTATATGAACATATTGGACTTGTCTGCCATGTACTTAGCTCTCAGTATATGGACATGTTGGAGTCTTCTGCCACTTAGTTAGTACCTTGTATGTGGACATGTTGCACTACACTGACATATAGCTGGCTCTCTGTATATAGACAAATGGGACTTATCTACCTTGTAGTTAGAGCTCTGTATATGGAAATGTTGGACTACCCTGCCATGTAGCTTGCTGTCTCTGTATAGATAAATTGGACTCATCTGCCTTGTAGCTAGAACTCTGTATATGGAAATGTTGTACTATCCTGCCATGTAGCTACCTCTCTGTAAAGAGACAAGTTGGACTCATCTTCATTGTAGCTAGAACTCTGTATATGGATATATTGCACTACCCTGCCACGTAGCTAACTCTCTGTATATAGATAAGTTGGACTCATCTGCCTTGT
>NW_006409206.1:78679-79929 GCF_000296735.1 Chrysochloris asiatica | reverse complement strand
TATATGGCAGAGAATTACAACATTTCCATATACAGAGTTCTACTGCAAGGCAGATAAGTCCAACTTGTCTATTTACAGAAAGCAAGGTACATGGCGGGTAGTGGAACATGTCCATATAAAGAGTTCAAGATACAAGGCAGATGAGTCCACTTTGTCTTTATACAGGGAACTAGCTACATGACAGAGTAGTGCATCATTTCCACATAAAGAGGTTAAGCTACATGGCAGATGGGTCCTAAGTGTTCATATATTGAGAGCTAGCTTCAAGGCAGAGTAGTCCAACATTTCCATATACAGTGAACTAACTACATGGCAGATTAATCCAAAATGCCCATATACTGAGAGCCAGCTACATGGCAGTCAAGTCTAATATGTTCATATACAGAAAGCTACCTATGTGGCAGATCACTCCAACATATCCATGTACAGAGAGCTAGCTACATTGAAGACAAGTCCAAAACGTCCATATACAGAGAGCTAGCTACATGGCAGAGTAGTCCAACATGTCCATATACAGGGTAGTAATTACAAGGCAGAGGAGTCCAACTTGTGTATATACAGCGAGCTTCCTACTTGTCAGAGGAGTCCAAAATGTCCATATACAGAGAGCTAGATACATGGTAGAGTAGTGCAACATTTCCATATACAGAGTTCTAGCTACGTGGCAAATGTGTCCAACATGTGCATACAATGAGAGCTACCTAAATGGCAGATTAGTCCAAAATATCCATGTACACAGAGCTCGCTACATGGCAGATGAATCCTAACTGTCTATATACAGAGAGCTAGCTACATGTAAGAGTAGTGCATCATTTCCATATGGAGAGTACTAACTACATGGCAGATTAGTCCAACATGTTTATATACTGGGAGTTAGCTACATGGCAGACGAGTCCAAAATGCCTGTATACAGAGAGCTAGCTACATAGCAGGGTAATGCAACATTTCCATATAGATAATTCTA
This sequence comes from Chrysochloris asiatica, assembly GCF_000296735.1. NCBI lineage: Eukaryota > Metazoa > Chordata > Mammalia > Afrosoricida > Chrysochloridae > Chrysochloris > Chrysochloris asiatica. The sequence goes on along the minus strand of NW_006409206.1, from coordinate 78,965 downwards.
GTTAGAAGGCAGATGAGTCAAACTTGTCTATATACTGAGAGCTAGCTACATGGCAGACAAGTCCAATATGTTAATATACAGAGAACTAACTACTTGGAAGATCATTCCAACATATCCCTGTACAAAGAGCTAGCTACATGGCAGACGAGTCCAAAATGTCCACTTACAGAGCTAGCCACGTGGAAGGGTAGGGCAACATTTCAATATACAGATTCTAGCTACAACGCATATGAGTCCAACTCGTCAATATACAGAGAGCTAGCTACATGACAGAATAGGACAACAT
>NW_006409206.1:76974-78579 GCF_000296735.1 Chrysochloris asiatica | reverse complement strand
AAGATCATTCCAACATATCCCTGTACAAAGAGCTAGCTACATGGCAGACGAGTCCAAAATGTCCACTTACAGAGCTAGCCACGTGGAAGGGTAGGGCAACATTTCAATATACAGATTCTAGCTACAACGCATATGAGTCCAACTCGTCAATATACAGAGAGCTAGCTACATGACAGAATAGGACAACATATCCATAAACAGGGTACAAGCTACATGGCATAAGAGTCCAAAAATGTCCATATACAGAGAGCTAGCTACATGGCAGGGTAGTGCAACATTTCCATATACAAGTTCTAGCTATATGGTAGATGTGTCCAACGTGTCCATAGACTGAAAGCTACATACATGTCAGATCAGTCTAAAATATCCATGCACAGAGAACTAACTACATTTCATATACAAGGTAGTAACTACAAGACAGAAGAGTCCAACTTTTCTATATACAAAGAGCTACCTACTTGGCAGATCAGTCCAACATACCCATGTACAGAGAGCTAGCTACATGGCAGAGGAGTCCAAAATGTCCATATACAGAGAGCTAGCTACATGGCAGAGTAGTGCAACATTTCCATATACAAGTTCTAACTATATGGCAGATGTGTCCAACATGTCCATAGACTGAGAGCTACATACATGGCAGATCAGTTTAAAATATCCATGCACAGAGAACGAACTACACTTCATATACATGGTAGTAACTACAAGGCAGAAGAGTCCAACTTGTCTATATACAAAGAGTTACCTACTTGGCAGATCAGTCCAACATATCCATGTACAGCAAGCTAGCTACATGGCAGACAAGTCCAAAATGTCCATATACAGATAGCTGGCTACATACAAGTGTAGTGCAACAATTCCATATACAGCGTTCTAGCTATAAGCCAAATGAGTTCAACTTGCCTATATACAGAGAGCTAGCTCCATAGCAGAATAGTGCAACATTTCCATATACAGGGTAGTAGATACCTGGCAGATGAGTCCAACATGTCCATATATAGAGAGTTATCTACATGTTAGACAAATCCAATATGTTCATATACAGACAGCTACCTACATGGCAAATCAGTCCAATATATCCATGTACAGAGAGCTAGCTACATGGCAGAGTAGTGCAACATTTCCATATACAGAGTTCTAGCTATATAGCAGATGAGTCCAACATGTCCATATTCTGAGAGCTAGCTACGTGGAAGAGTAGTGTACCATTTCCATATACAGATTTTTAGCTACATGGCGGATGTGTCCAACGTGTCCATATACTGAGAGCTACCTACATGGCAGAGTAGACCAACATGTCCATATACAGGGTACTAGCTACATGACAGGTGAGTCCAACATGTCCATATAATTAGAGTTAACTACTTGGCGGATCAGTCCAATATATCCATTTACAGAGAGATAGCTACATGGCAGATAAGTCCCAAATGTCCATATACAGAGAGCTAGCTACATGGCAGGGTAGTGCAACATTTTCATGTACAGAGTTCTAGGTAAAAGGCAGATGAATCCAACTTGTCTATATACAGAGATCTAGTTACATGGCAGGGTACTGCAACATTTCCATATACAGAGTTCTAGCTACAAGGCAGAGGATTCCAACTAGTC
>NW_006409206.1:73019-75109 GCF_000296735.1 Chrysochloris asiatica | reverse complement strand
TGTCTATATACAGAGAGCTAGCTACATGGCAGGGTAGTGCATTATTTTCATATACAGAGTTCTAGCTACAAGGCAGATGAGTCCAACTAGTCTATATAGAGAGAGCTTGTTACATGGCTGAGTAAAGCAACATGTCCATATTCAGGATACTAGGTAAATGGCAGATGAGTCCAACATGTCCATATACTGAGAGATAGCTACATGACTGACAAGTCCATTATGTTCATAAAGAGAGAGCTAGCTACATAGCAGGGCAGTGCAACATTTTCATATACAGAGTTCTAGCTACATTGCAGATGAGTCCAAAATGTCCGTATACAGAGAGCTTGCTACATGGCAGAGTGGTCCAACATATCCATATACAGTGTGCATTATTTCCATACAAAGGGTTCAAGCTACATGGCAGATGAGTCCATAGGGTTCATATACTGAGAGCTAGTTATATGGCAGAGTAGTCCAACATGTCCATTACCACAGTACGAGCTACATGACAGATGAGTCCAAAATGTCCATATACTGAGAGCTAGCTGCACGGCAGAGTAGTCCAACATGTCCATATACAGAGTTCTAGCTTCATGGCAGATGTGTCCAATGTGTACATATACTGATAGCTTGCTACATGGCAGACAGATCCAATACGTTCATATACAGGGAATTAGCTACATGGCAGATGTGTCCGACACTTCCATATACTGAGAGTTAGCTACATGGTAGAGAAGTCCAATATGTTCATATCCAGAGAGCTAGCTACATATCAGGATAGTGCAACTTTTCCATATACAGAGTTCTACGTACATGGCAGATGTGTCTGACGTGTCCATATACTGAGAGCTAGCTACATGGCAGAGTAGTCAGACATGTCCATATACAGGGTACTAGTTACATGACAGATTAGCCCAACATGTGCATATTCTGAGAGCTAGCTACATAGCAGAAAAGTCCAATATGTTCATATACAGAGAGTTACCTACTTGGCAGATCAGTCCAATATATCTATGCACAGAGGGCTAGTTACATGTCAGATGAATCCAAAATGTCCATATACGGCAAGATAGCTACAAGACAGGGTAGTGCAACATTTCCATATAGAGAGTTCTAGCTACAAGGTAGATGAGTCAAACTTGTCTATATACAGAGAGCTAGCTACATGGACGGGTAGTGCAACATTTCCATATACATAGTGTTAACTACATGGCAGATATGTCCATTGTGTCCATATACTGAGAGCTAGCTACATGGCAGACAAGTCCATTACGTGCATAAACAGAGAGCTACCTACTTGCCAGATCAGTCCAACATATCCATGTACAGAGAGCCAGCTACATGGCAGGGTAGTGCACGATTTCCATATACAGAGTTCTAGCTACAAGGCAGATGATTCCAAATTTTCTATGTACAGAGAGCTAGCTACGTGACAGGTTAGTGCAACATTTCCACATACAGATTTCTAGCTACAAGACAGATGAGTCCAACTTGTCTATACACAGAGATATATGTGTATATGACAGGGTACAGCAAAATATCCATATACAGGATATTAGCTACATAGCAGATGAAATAAACATGTCATTATACTGAGAGCTAGCTACATGGCAGACAAGTCCAATATGTTCATGTATAGAGATTTGTCTACATGGCAGTGTAGTGCAACATTTCCATATATAGAGTTCTAGCTACATGGTAGATGTTTCCAAAATTTTCATATGAGAGAGCTAGCAATGTAGCAGAGTAGTCCAACATGTCCATATACAGGGTACTAGCTAGAAGGCAAATGAGTCCAACTTGTCTATATACAGAGAACTAGCTACATGACAGAGTAGTGCATCATTTACATATAGAGAGTTCAAGCTATATGGCAGATGGGTCCAAAGTGCTTATATACTGAGAGCTAGATACATGGCAGAGTAGTGCAAAATGTCCATATACAAGGTACTAGCTACATGGCAAATGAGTCCATCATGTCCATATACTGAGAGCTAGCATCATGGCAGACAATTCCAATATGTTCATATACAGAGAGCTAGCTACATGGCAGGGTAATGCAACATTTTCATACACAGAGTTGTAGCAACATGGTAGATGTGTCCAAC
>NW_006409206.1:67100-71484 GCF_000296735.1 Chrysochloris asiatica | reverse complement strand
GCAGAGGAGTCCAACATGTGCATATACTGAGAGCTAACTACATGGCAGCCAAGTCCAATATGTTCATATACAGAGAGCTAGCTTCATGACAGGGTAGTGCAACATATCCATATACAGAGTTCTAGCTTTATGGCAGATGTTTCCAACGTGTCCATATTCTGAGAGCTAGATACATGGTAGACAAGTCCAATATGTTCCTATCCAGAGAGCTAGCTACATATCAAGATAGTGCAACATTTCCATATACAGAGTTCTATCCACATGGCAGATGTGTCCAATGTTTCCATATTCTGAGAGCTAGATACATGGCAGAGTAGTCCAACATGTCCATATACAGGGTACTAGCTACATGGCAGATTAACCCAACATGAGCTTATTCTGAGAGCTAGCTACATAGCAGACAAGTCCATTATGTACATATACAGAGAGTTAACTACTTGGCAGATCAGTCCAACATATCTATGCACAGAGGGCTAGTTACATGTCAGACGAGTCCAATATGTCCATATACGGAGAGATAGCTACATGGACGGGTAGTGCAACATTTCCAGATACATAGTTCTAGCTACATGGCAGATGTTTCCAACGTGCCCATATACTGAGAGTTAACTATATGACAGATTAGTCAAAAATATCCATTCACAGAGAGTTAGCTACATGTCAGATAAGTAAAACATGTCCATATAATGAGAGCTTGCTGCATTGCAAAGTAGTGCATCATTTCCATATATAGAGTTCAAGGTACATGGCAGATGAGTCCAAAGTGTTCATATACTTAGAGCTAGCTACATGGCAGAGTAGTCCAACATGTCCATATAAAGAGTACTAGTTACCTGGCTAATGAATCCAACATGTCCGTATACTGAGAGCTAGAAACATGGCAAACAAGTTCAACGTGTTCTTATACAGAGAGTTACCTACTTGCATATCAATCCAACATATCCATATACAGACAGCTAGCTACATGGCAGCCGAGTCCAAAATTTCCAAATACAGAGAGGTGGATACATGGCAGAGTATTCCAACATGTCCATAAAAATAGTATTTGCTACCTGGTTAAAGAGTCCAACATGTACATATACTGAGCGCCAGCTACATTGCAGATTTGTCCAACATGTCCATATACTGGGAGCTAGCTACATGGCAGACAAGTCCATAATATACATATACAGAGAGCTAGCTACATGGAAGGGTAAAGTGCAACATTTACATATACAGAGCTCTAGATACAAAGCAAATGACTTCAACTTGTCTATATACATAGAGCTAGCTACATGGCAGAGTAGAGCAGCATTTCCATATACAGTGTTCTAGTTACATGGCAGATGTTTCCAACGTGTCCATATACTGAGAGCAACCTACATGGAAGATCAGTCCAACATGTCCATATACAGGGTATTAGCTACAAGTAAGATGAGTCCAACATGCCTATGTACTGAGTGCTAGTTAAATGGCAGATGAGTCCAATATGTGCATATACAGAAAGCTACCAACTTGGCAGATTGGTCCAATATATCCATGGATAGAGAGCTAGCTACATGGCAGACGAGTCCACAATGTCCATATACAGACATGGCAGGGTAGTGCAACATTTCCATATAGAGAGTTCTAGTTACAAGGCAGATGAGTCCAACTTGTCTATATACTGAGATTTAGCTACATGGCAGACAAGTCCAAAATATCCATATACAGAGAGCTAGCTACATGGCAGGGTAGTGCAACTTTTCCATATACAGAGTTCTAGCTAAAAGACAGAATAATCCTAAATGTCCATATACAGAGACCTAGCTACGTGGCAGTGCAGTACAACATTTCCATATACAGAGTTCTAGCTACTAGGCAGATGAGTCCAATGTGTCCATATCCTGAGAGCTAGCTACATGGCAGACAAGTCCAATATGTTCATATACAGAGAGATACCTACTTGGCAGATCAATCATTCATATCCATGTACAGAAAGCTAGCTAATTGGCAGATGAGTCAAAAATGTCCATATACAGAGAGCTACATGGCAGAGTAGTGCAACATTTCCATATATGGAGTACTAGCTACAAGGCCGATGAGTCCAACGTGTCCATATACTAAGAGCCAACTACATGGCAGACAAGTCCTATATGTTCATATACAGGGATCTAACTACTTGGCAGATCAGTTCAACAAATCTAAGTACAGAGAGCTAGCTACATGTCAGACGAGTCCCAAATATCCATATACAGACATCTAGCTACATGGCAGAGTAGTGCGTCACTTCCATATACAGAGTTCAAGATACATGGGAGATGAGTACAAAGTGTTCATATACTGAGAGCTAGCTACCTTGCAGAGTAGGCCAACTTTTCCATGTAAAGGGTACTAGCTACCTGGGTAATGAGTCCAACATGTCCATATACTGAGAGCTACCTACATGGCAGAGAATTGATGAGTACAAAGTGTTCATATACTGAGAGCTAGCTACCTTGCAGAGTAGGCCAACTTTTCATTGTAAAGGGTACTAGCTACCTGGATAATGAGTCCAACATGTCCATATACTGAGAGCTACCTACATGGCAGAGAATTGCCTCAATTCTATATACAGTGTTCAAGCTACATGGCAGCGTAGTGCAACATTTCCATATACAGAGTTCTAACTGTAAAGCAGATGAGTACAACTTGTCTATATACAGAGCTAGCTACATGGCCGGGTAGTCCAACCTTTCCATATACAGGGTACTAGCTACATGGTAGACGAGTCCAACATTCACATATACTGAGAGATAGCTACATGGCAGACAAGTCCAATATGTTCATATACAAAGAGCTATCTACTTGGCAGATCAGTGCAACATATCCACGTACACAGATCAAGCTACATAGCAGACGAGTCCAAAATGTCCATATACAGAGAGCAAGCTTCATGGCAGAGTAATGCATCTTTTCCATACACCGAGTTCAGGCTACATGGAAGAACAGTCCAAAGTGTTCATACAGTGAGAGCTAGCTACATGGCAGAGTAGGCCAACATGTCCATATAAAAAGTACTTGCTACTTGGCTAATGAGTCCAATGTGTCGATATACTGAGAGCTAGCTACATGGCAGAGAAGTCAAGCATGTTCATATAAAGATAGGTACCCACTTGGCAGATCAGTCCATCATATCCCTGTACAGAGAGCTAGCTACATGGCAGATGAGACCAAAATGTCCATATACAGAGAGGTAGCTATATGGCAGAGTAGTCCAACATGTCAATATACAGAGTTCTAGGTACATGGCATATGTGCCTAATGTGTCCATATACTGAGAGCTAGATCCATGGCAGAGTAGTCCAACATGTCCATATACAGAGTTCTAGCCACAGGCAGATGAGTCCAACTTGTCTGTATATAGAGAGCTAGCAACATGGCAGAGTAGTGCATCATATCCATACAAAGAGTTCAAGCTACAAGGCAAATAAGTCCAAAGTGTTCATATACTGAGAGCTAGCTACATGACAGAGTAGTCCAACATGTCCATCTAAAGAGTACTATCTACCTGGTTAATGAGTCTGACATGTCCGTATATTGAGAGCTAGCTACATGGTAGACAAGTTCAATATGTTCATATACAGATAGCTACGTACTTGGCAGATCAGTCCAACATACCCATGTACAGAGAGCTAGCTACATGGCAGACAAGTACAAAATGTCCATATACAGAGAGCTACATGGCAGTGTAGTCCAACATTTCCATATATAGAGTTCTAGCTACAAGGCAGATGAGTCCAACTTGTCTATATATAGACAAGGGAACTAACTACCAGGCTAATTAATCCAATGTGTCCATATATTGAGAGCTGGCTACATGTCAGAAAAATCCAATATGTTCACATACAGAGAGATACATACTTAACAGATCAGTCCAACATATCCATGTACAGAGAGCTAGCTACATGGCAGGCGAGTCCAAAATGTCCATATACAGAGAGCGAGCTACATGGCAGGGTATTGCAACATTAACATATACAGAGTTCTAACTACAAGGAAGATGAGTGCAAATTGTCTATATACAGAGACAGCTATATGACTGGGTAGTCCAACATTTCCATATACAGGGTACTACCAACATGGCAGATGAGTCCATCATGTACATATACTATAGAAATAGCTACATGGAAAACAAGTTCAATATGTTCATATACTGAGAGCTACCTACTTGGCAGATCAGTGCAAAATATCCATGTACAGACAGCTAGCTACATGGCAGAGGAGTCCAAAATGTCCATATATAGAGAGCTAGCTACATGGCACGGTAGTATAACATTTCCATATACAGAGAACAAGCTACAAGGCATATCAGTCTAACTTGTCTGTATAGAGGAAGCTAGCTACATGGCAGAGTAGTGCAACATTTCCATATACGGAGTTCTAG
>NW_006409206.1:64107-65701 GCF_000296735.1 Chrysochloris asiatica | reverse complement strand
AGTGCAACATTTCCATATACGGAGTTCTAGCTACATGGCTGAGGTGTCCAATATGTCCATATACTGAGAGCTACCTAAATGACAGATCAGTCTAAAATATACATGCACAGAGCTAGATACATGGCAGACAAGTCCAAAATGTTCATATACAGAGAGCAAGCTATAAGGAAGAGTAATGCATCTTTTCCATATACCGAGTTCAGGCGACATGGCAGATGAGTCCAAAGTGTTCATATACTGAGAGCTAGCTACCTGGCAGAGTAGGCCAACACGTCCATATAAAAAGTACTCGCTACTTGGCTAATGAGTCCAATGTGCCCATATACTGAGAGCTAGCTACATGGCAGAGAAGTCAAACATGTTCATACAGACAGCTACCTACATGGCAGAGAAGTCAAACATGTTCATACAGACAGCTACCTACCTGGCAGATCAATCAAACATATCCCTGTACAGATAGCCAGCTACATGGCAGACGAGTCCAAAATGTCCATCCATATACAGAGAAATAGCTACATGGCAGGTTAGTGCAACATTTCCAAATAAAGAATTCTATCTACATTGCAGAAGTGTCCAATGTGTCCATAAACTGAGAGCTAGCTACATGGCAGACAAGTCCAATAAGTTGATATACAGAGAGCTACCTATTTGGCAGATCAATCCAAAATATCCATGCACACAGAGCTAGCTACATGGCAGACGAGTCCAAATGTCCATATAGAGAGAGCTAGCTACATGGCACAGTAGTGCAACATTTCCATATACAAAGTTCTAGCCACAAGGCAGATGAGTCCAACTTGTCTATATATAGAGAGCTAGCTACATGGCAGAGTAGTCCAACATGTCCATATACATAGTTCTATGTACATGGCATATGTGTCCAATGTGTCCATATACAGAGAACTAGCTAATAGCATAGTAGTCCAACATGTCCATATACAGAGTTCTCGCCACAAGGCAGATGATTCCAAATTGTCTCTATAAAGAGAGCTAGCTACATGGCACAGTAGTGCATCATATCCATACACAGAGTTCAAGCTACAAGGCAGATAAGTCCAAATGTTCGTATACTGAGAGTTAGCTACATGGCAGAGTAGTCCAACATGTCCATATAAAGAGTACTAACTACCTGGCTAATGAGTCCTACATGTCCTTATACTGAGAGCTAGATACATGGCAGAGTAGTGCATCATTTCCATATACAGAGTACTAGCTACTTGGCTAATGAGTCCAACATATCCATATAATGAGAGCTAGATACATGGCAGAGAAGTCCAATATGTTCATATACAAATAGCTACGTACTTGGCAGATCAGTTCAACATATCCATGTACAGAGAGCTAGCTACATGACAGACAAGTAAAAAATGTCCATATAGATAGAGCTAGCTACATGGCAGGGTAGTCTATCATTAACATATATAGAGTTCTAGCTACAAGGCAGATAAGTCCAACTTGTCTATATACAGACAGGGGAACTAAGTACCAGGCTAATTAATCCAATGTGTCCATATATTGAGAGCTAGCTACATGGCAGGAAAATCCAATATGTTCATATAGAGAGAGCTACCTACTTGGCAGATCAGTCCAACAT
>NW_006409206.1:61535-62294 GCF_000296735.1 Chrysochloris asiatica | reverse complement strand
ACATGGCAGATGTGTCCAATGTGTCCATATAAAGAGAGCTACCTACAAGAAGAGTAGTCCAACATGTCAATATACAGGATACTAGCTACATGGCAAATGAGTCCAACATATCCATATACTGACAGCTAGCTACATGGCAGACAAGTCCAATATGTTCATATACAGACAGCTATCTACTTGGCAGATGAGTCCAAAATGTCCATGACAGGATAGTGCAACATTTCATTATAGAAAGTTCTATTTACAAGGAAGATGAGTCTAAAATGTTCATATACGAGAGCTAGCTAGCTACATGGCAGATTAGTAGACAATTCCAATATGTTCATGCACAGAGAGCTAGCTACATAGCAGGGTAGTGCAACATTTCCATATACAGAGTTATAGCTACATGCCAGATGTATCAAACGTGTCCATATACTGAGAGCTAGCTACATGGCAGACAAGTCCAATATGCTCATATACAGATAGCTACCTACTTGGCAGATCAGTCCTACATACCCATGTTAAGAGAGCTAGCTGCATGGCAGGGTAGTGCACCATTTCCATATACAGAATTATAGCTACTAAGCAGAGGAGTACAACTTTTCTATATACAGAGAGCTAGCTACATGGCAGGGAAATGCAACATTTCCATACACAGAGTTCAAGCTACATGGCATATGAGTTCAAAGTGTTCATAAACTAAGAGCAAGCTACATGGCAGATCAGTCTGTCATGTCCATATAATGATAGCTAGCTACATGTCAGTTGAATTCAAAA
>NW_006409206.1:60035-60900 GCF_000296735.1 Chrysochloris asiatica | reverse complement strand
CTAGCTACATTGCAGAGGAGTCCAACATGTGCATATACTGAGAGCTAACTACATGGCAGATGAGTCCAACATGTGTATATTTAGAGGGCTAGCTACAAGGCAAATGCGTCTAACATGTCTATATACAGAGAGCTAGCTACATGTCAGGGGATTGCAACATTTCCAAATACAGACTTCTAGCTACAAGTCAGATGAGTCCAACTTGTCTATTATATACTGAGAGCTAGCTTCATGGCAGACACATCCAATATGTTCATATACAGAGAGCTACCTACATGGCAGAGTAGTGCAACATTTCCATATACAGAGTTCTAGCTGCATGGCAGATGAGTCCTGCAGGGAGTTCCTGCCCTCCGTTAGGGTTGTGGGACACGAGCGAATATGCGGAAACTTTGGGTGAAGAAATTAATGAATACAATCGAAAGGCTTTTCAACTTCCTGTGCTGTCTGGCTATGCTCTCCAGCTTCTGCTACCTCTGCTTCTGATTTCTGCTTTGCTGTCTGCCCTCTGCTCTCTGTTGTCTGTCCTCTCTCTGATGCTTCTGCCTTCTGCTTCTTCTTCTGCTCTCTCTCTCTTCTTCCTACCCTCTGCCTGCTCTGCCGCTTGTCTCTTTATGCCTTCTGATACGTTTGCCTTCTATCTTCTTCTGCCCCCTTGCTCAGCAAGTCTTTATTTTTTATACTTAAAATTTCACAGTACATGCATTGACACTCTTATCACTTCTTGACTTATTACACAGTTAGTCACAACATTCTTGCACCTGGTCATTGGACAGCATTAACAAGAATACTCTGTGAAGTTCAGACTGACCTTCATGTTCTTTCCCAGTATGAGATAAAACTGTTTCTTCTTGTTTCTACTAAA
>NW_006409206.1:56972-59935 GCF_000296735.1 Chrysochloris asiatica | reverse complement strand
CTCACAAATGCAGTTACTTAGGTTTTCTAAGGAAAGGGAGTAATTTATACAATTTCTCTTTGTATTCAATCCACCAAGGCTGAAAGCAATTGCTGTTAAGCTAGTTTTTCCTAAGGTTTGTAGAATTCATTGTGAAAGCTGAGAATATTGGCAAATTATATATATTTTTGCAAGTAAATTTAGGGCTAACTTGAAGGGAAGATAGAGGTCAGCTTTTGAGAATCATATGCCATGCATAATGTCTTTCCCCCCAGTGCGGCTTTGCCAAGCACTGAGAGTTAAGCGCTTCCTGCAGTCCAACATGTCCATAACCTGAGAGCTAGCTACATGGCAGATCAGTCCAACATGTCCATATACAGGGTACTAGCCACATGGTAGATAAGTCCAACATGTCCATATACTGAGCTAGCTACTAGCCAGACGAGTCCAAAATGTCCATATACAGAGAGATAACTATATGGCAGAGTAGTGCAACATGTCCATATACAGAGTTCTAGCTACATGGCAAATGTGTCCGACGTGTCCCTATTCTGAGAGCTAGCTAAATGGCAGAGAAGTCCAATATGTTCATATAGAGAGAGCTAGTTTCATGGCAGATCAGTCCAACATATCCATGTACAGAGAGCTAGCTACAAGACAGATGAGTCCAACTTGTCTATATACAGACAGCTAGCTAAACGGCAGAGTAGTGCATCATTTCCATATACAGAATTCAAGCTACATGACAGATGATTCTTAGGTGTTCATGTATAGAGAGCAAACTACATGGAAGAGTAGTGCAACATGCCCATATACAGGGTACTAGCTACATTGCAGATGAGTCCAATGTGTTCATATACTGAGAAATACTTACATGGCAGAGAAGTCCAATATGTTCATATACAGAGAGATAGCTACATGGCAGCATAGTACCACAGTTCCATATACAGAGTTCGAGCTACATGGCAGATGTGCCCAACATGTCCGTATACTGAGAGCTACCTTCATGGCAGATCAGTCCAACATATCCATGTACAGAAAGCTGGCTGCATGGCAGACGAGTCCAAAATATCCATATACAGAGAGCTAGGAACATGGAAGGGTAGTGCAGTATTTCTATATAAAGAATTCTAGCTACAAGGCAGATGAGTCCAACTTGTCTATATACAGACAGCTAAGTAAATGGAAGGATAGTGCAACATTTCCAGATACAGAGTTCTAGCTATATGGCAGATGAGTTCAACATGTCCATATACTGAGAGCTAGCTTCATGAAAGAGTAGTGCAACATTTCCATATACAGAGTTCTAGTTACATGGCAGATGTGTCCAACGTGTCCATATAATGAGAGCTAACTACATAGCAGAGTAGTTCAACATGTCCATATACAGGGTACTAGCTACATGTCACATGAGTCCAACATGTCCATATACTGAAAGCTAGCTACATGGCAGGGTAGTGCAACATTTCCGTATACAGAGTTCTAGCTACATGACAGATGTGTCTAATGTGTCCATATACTGAGAGCTAGCTACATGCCAGACAAGTCCAATATGTTCATTATACAGAGAGCTACCTACTTGGAAGATCAGTCCAACATATCCATGTATAGAGAGCTAGGTACATGGCAGACGAGTCCAAACTTTCCATATACAGAGAGTCAGCTGCATGGCAGGGTAGTGCAACATTTCCTTATACAGAATTCTAGCTACAAGGAAGAAGAGTCTAAAATGTCCATATACAGAGAGCTAGCTACATGGCAGATTAGCTCAAAATTTCCATATACAGTGTTCTAGCTACAAGGCAGATGAGAACAACATGTCCATATAGTGAGAGATAGCTACATTGCATACAAGTCGAATATGTTCATGTACAGAGAGCTAGCTACATGGCAGGACAGTGCAACATTTCCATATACAGAGTTCTAACTACATTGCAGATGTATCCAATGTGGCCATATACTGAGAGCTAGCTATATGGCATAGTAGTCCAACATGTCCATATACAGGGTACTAGATTAATGGCAGGGAGGTCCAATATGTTCATACACAGAGAGCTAGCTACATGGCAGAGTACTGGAACATTTCCATATACATAGTTCTAGCTACAAGACAGATGAGTCCAACTTGTCTATATACAGAAAGCTGGCTTTATGGCAGAGTAGAACAACATTCTCGTATACGGAGTTCTAGCTACATGGCAGATGTGTCCAAAGTGTACATATACTGAGAGCTAGCTACATGGCAGACAAGATGCTACATGGCAGACAAGTCCAATATATTCATATACAGAAAACTACCTACTTGCCAGATCAGTCCAACTTATCCATGTACAGAGAGCTAACAATATGGCAGATGAGTCCAAAATGTCCATATACAGAGAGTTAGCTACATGGTACAGTAGTCCAACATGTCCATATACAAGGCACTAGCTTCAAGGCAGATTACGTGTTCATATACAGGGGCATAGCTACAAAACAGATGAGTCTAACTTGTCTATATTCAGAGATCTAGCTACTTGGCAGAATAGTGCATCATTTCCATATACACAGTTCAACCACATGACAGATAAATCCAAAGTGTTCATATACTGAGAGCTATCTACATGGCAGAGTAGTGCAACCTGTCCATATACATGGTACTAGCTACATGGCAGAGGAGTCCAACATGTCCATATACTGAGAGCTACCTACATGGCAGACAAGATCATTACGTTCATATACACTGACCTAGCTACATGGAAGAGTAGTGCAACATTCCCATATACAGAGTTCTAGATACAAGGCAGATGATTTCAACTTGTCTATATACAGAGAGCTGGCTACATGGCAGATTAATGCAACATGTCCATATACAGAGATCTAGCTACATGGCATATGTGTCCAAAATGTCCCTATACTGAGAGCTAGCTACATGGCAGACAAGTCCAATATTTTCATACACAGAGAGCTACCTCCTTGATAGATCAGTCCAACATATCCATGTA
>NW_006409206.1:54144-55944 GCF_000296735.1 Chrysochloris asiatica | reverse complement strand
CTTCAAGGCAGGTGAGTCCAACTTGTCCATATACTGAGAGCTAGCTGCATGGCACAGTAGTACAACATATCCATATACAGGGTCATAGGTACAAGGCAGATGGGTCTAATTAGTCTATATAAAGAGAGCTAACTACAAGGCCGAGTATTGCATCATTTCCAAGTACACAGTTTAAGCCACATGGCAGATCAATCCAAAGTGTTCATATACTGAGAGCTATCTATACGGAAGAGTAGTGCAACATGTCCATATACAGTGTACTAGCAACATGCCAGATGAGTCTAACTTGTTCATTTACTGAGAGCTAGCTACATGGGAGACATGTCCAATATGTTCATATACAGAGACCTACCTACATGGCAGTTCAGTCCAACATATCCATGTACACAGAGCAAGCTACATGGCAGACAAGTCCAAAATGTCCATATACAGAGAGCTAACTACATGACAGGGTTATGCAAAATTTCCATATACAGAGTTTTATCTACAAGGAAGATGTGTCCAACGTGTCCCAATATTGAGAGGTAGCTACATGCCAGAATAGTACAATATGTCCATATACAGTTTACTAGCTACATATTCGATGAGTCCAACTTGTTTTTATACATTGCAGAGAAGTGCAACATTTCCATATACAGAGTTCTAGCTACATGGCAGATTTGTCCAACATGTCCATATACTGAGAGCTAGCTACATTCCAGACAAGTCCAATAGGTTTATTATACAGAGAGCTACCTACTTGGAAGATCAGTCCAACATATCCATGTACAGAAAGCTAGGTACATGGCAGACGAGTCCAAACTTTCCATATACAGAAAGCCAGCTACATGGTAGGGTAGTGCAACATTTCCACATACAGAGTTCTAGCTACAAGGTAGATGAGTCCAAACTGTCTATATACAGAGAGCTGGCTACATGGCAGAGTAGTGCAACACATCCATATACAGAGTTCTAGCTACATGGTAGATGTGTCCAACATGTCTCTATACTGCGAGCTAGCTACATGGAAGACAAGACCAATAAGTTCATATAGAGAGAGCTACCTCCTTGGCAGATCAGCCCAACAGATCCATGTACAGAGAGCTAGATACATGGCAGATGAGCCCAAAATTTCCATATACAGAGAGCTAGATAAATCGCAGAGTAAACCAGCATATCCCTATAGAGGTTAATAGCTACAAGGCAGATGAGTCCATCTTGTCTATATACGGAGAGATAGCTATATGGCAGAGTAGGGCATCATTTCCAAATACAGGGTTCAAGCCACATGTCATGTGAGTCCAAAGTGTTCATATTCTGAGAGCTAGCTACATGGCAGAGTAGTCCAAAATATCCATATAAAGAGTAATAACTACATGGCAGACAAATCCAATATGTTCATATACAGAGAGCTACCTCCTTGGCAGATCATTCTAACATATCCATGTACAGACAGCTAACTTCATGGCAGACAAGACCAATATGTTCATATACAGAGAGCTACCTCCATGGTAGATCAGTCCAACATATCCATGTACAGAGAGCTAGATACATGGCAGATGAGCCAAAATGTCCATATACAGAGAGCTAGCTACATGGCAGAGTAGTCCAACATGTCCATGTAAAGGTTACTAGCTACAAGGCAGATGAGTCCAACTTGTTTATATACAGACAGCTAGCTACATGGCAGAGTAGGGCATCATTTCCATATACACAGTTCAAGCTACATGGCAGATAAGTCAAATGTGTTCTTATACTTAGAGCAATCTACATGGCAGAGTAGTGCAACATGAACATATACAGGGGACTAGCTACATGTCA
>NW_006409206.1:49996-51714 GCF_000296735.1 Chrysochloris asiatica | reverse complement strand
CGGATGTGTCCAATGTGTCCATATACTGAGATCTACCTACATGGCAGATCAGTCCAAAATATCCATGCATACACAGAGGTAACTACATGTCAGGCGAGTCCAAAATGTCAATATACAGAGTTCTAGCTACATGGCAGATGCGTCCAAAGTGTCCATAAACTGTGAGCTAGCCATATGACAGAGTACTGCAACATGTCCATATACTGGGTACTAGCTACATTGCAGATGAATCCAACATGTACATATACTGAGAGCTAACTACATGGCAGAAAAGTCCAATATGTTCATATACAGAGAGCTAGCTACAGGCAGGGTTGTGCAACATTTACATATACAGAATTGTAGCTACAAGGCAGATGAGTCCAACGTGTCCATATATTGAGAGTTAGCTACATGACAGAGTAGTGCAACATGTCCATATACTGGTTACTAAATACATGGCAGATGAGTCCAACATGTCCATATACTGAGAGCTAAATACATGGCAGAAACGTCCAATATGATCATATACAGAGAGCTAGTTACAGACAGGGTAGTGCAACATTTCCATATTCTAGCTACAAGACAGATGAGCCCAACATGTCCATATACTGAAAGCTAGCTACATGGCAGACAAGTCTGATATGTTCATATTCAGAGAACTACCTTCTTGGCAGATCAGTCCAACTTATCCAAGTACAGAGAGCTAGTAAAATGACAGACAATTCCAACATGTCCATATACTGAGCGTTAACTAGATGGCAAATGAGACCAACATGTGTATATATAGAGAACTGGCTCCCTGACTAATGAATCCAACATGTCCATATACTGAAAGCTAACTACATGGCAGACAAGTCCAATATCTTCATATACACAGAGTTAGCTACATGGAAGGTTAGTGAAACATCCCCATATACAGAGTTCTAGTTACAGGGCAGATGTGTCCAATGTGTCCATATACTGAGAGATTGCTACATGTCAGACGAGTCCAAAAGGTCCATGCACAGAAAGCCAGCTACATGGCGGAGTAGTGCATCATTCCATACACAGAGTTCAAGCTACATGGCAGATGAGTCCCAAGTGTTCATATACTGAGTTCTAGCTACATCGCAGAGTAGTCCAACATGTCCATATAAAGAGTTCTAGCTACATGCCAGTTGTGTCCACTGTGTTCATATACTCAGAGTTATCTACATGGCAGACAATTCAATTATGTTCATATACAGAGAACTTCCTATTTGGCAGATCAGTCTAACATATCCATGTACAGAGAGCTAGATACACAGCAGAGATGTCCAAAATGTCCATATAAAGGGAGCAAGCTACATGGCAGGGTATTGCAACATTGCCATATACAGGGTTCTAGCTACATGGCAAACGAGTCCTACTTGTCTATATACAGAGAGCTAGCTACATGACAGAGTAGTGCCACATTTCCATATACAGAGTTCCAGCTACATTGTAGATGTGTCCAATGTGTCCATATACTGAGAGCTAGCTACTTGGAAAACAAGTCACATATGTTCATATACACAGAGCTACCTACATGGCAGGTCATTCCAACATATCCATGTACAGAGAGCTAGCTACGTAGCAGACAATTCCAAAATGATCATATACAGAGAGCTAGCTAAATGGCAGAGTATTGCAACATTTCCATATAAAGAGTTCAAGCTACCTGGCGGATTAGTCCAACTAGTCCATATAGTGAGAGCTAGCAAGATAGTAGATAAGTC
>NW_006409206.1:43635-49820 GCF_000296735.1 Chrysochloris asiatica | reverse complement strand
CATATACTGAGAGCTAGCTACATGGCAGACAAGTCCAATATGTCCATATACAGAGAGCTACCTAATTGGCAGATCAGTCCAACATATCCATGTACAGAGAGTTAGCTACTTTGCCGAGGAGTTCAAAATGTCCATATACAAAGAGCTAGCTACATGCCAGGGTAGTGCAACATTTCCATATACAGAGTTCTAGCTACCAGGCAGATGAGTCCAAAGTGTCCATATACTGAGAGCTACCAACATGGCAGACAAGTCCAACATGTTCATATACAGAGAGCTACCTACTTGGCAGATCAGTCAAACATATCCATGTACAGAGAGCTAGTTACATGTCAGACGAGTGCAAAATGTTCATATACAGAGAGTTAGCTACATGGCAGGATAGTGCAACATTTCCATATACAGAGGTCTAACTACAAGGTAAATGAGTCCAACTTATCTAAATACAGAGAGCTAACTACATGGCAGGGTAGTGCAACAATTACATATACAGATTTCTAGCTACATGGAAGATGTTTCTAATGTTTCCATGTACTGAGAGCTAACTACATGTCAGACATGGCCAATATGTTCATATACAGAGGGCAAGCTACATGGCAGGGTAGTGCAACATTTCTATATACTGAGGTCTATCTACATGGCAGATGTGTCAAATGTGTCAATATACGGAGGTCAAGCTACATGGCAGACAGGTCCAATATGTTCATATACAGAGAGCTACCTGCTTGGCAGATCAGTCCTACATATCCATGTACAGAGAGCTAGCTAGATGGCAGACAAATCCAAAATGTCCATATACAGAGGGCTAGCTACATGGCAGGGTCATGCAACATTTCCGTATACAGTGTTCTAGCTACTAGGCAGATTAGTCCAACTTTTCTATATACAGAGAGCTAACTACATGGCAGGGTAGGGCAACATATCCATATACAGAGTCCAAGCTACATGGCAGTTGTGCAAAACGTGTCAATATACTGAAAGCTAGCTACATTGCAGACCAGTCCAATAAGTTCATACACAGAAAGCTACCTACTTGGCAGATCAGTTCAACATATCCATGTACAGAGAGCTAGCTACATGACAGACGAGACCAAAATGTCCATATTCAGTGAACTAGCTACATGGCAGTGTAGTGCAACATTTCCATTAACAGAGTTCTAGCTACATGGTAGATGTGTCTATCGTGTCCATATAATGAGAGCTAGCTACAAGGCATAGTAGTCCAACATGTCTATATACAGGCTACCAGCTACATGGCAGATGAGTCCAACATGTCCATATACAGGGAGCTAGCTACATGGCAGACAAGTCCAATATGTTCATAAACAGAGAGCTACCTACTTGGCAGAACAGTCCAACATATTCATATACAGAAAGCTAGCTACGTGACAGACAAGTCCAAAATGTCCATATACAGAGAGATAGCTATATGGTAGGGTAGTGCAACATTTCCATATACAGAGTTCTAGCTACAAGTTAGATGCACCCACCATGTCTATATACAGAGAGCTAGCTACATGGCAGCATAGTGCAACATTTCCACATACAGAGTTCTACCTACATGGCAATTGTGTCCAATGTGTCCATATACTGAGAGTTAGCTACATGGCAGAGAAGTCCAATATCTTCATATACAGAGATCTACGTACTTGACAGATCAGTCCAACATATCCGTATACTGAGAGATAGCTCCATGGCAGATCAGTCCAAAATATCCATGCACAGAGCACTGGCTACATGTGTGACAAGTCCAAAATGTCCATATTCAGAGAGTTAACTACATGGCAGAGTAGTGCATCATTTCCATATAAAGAGTTCAATCTACATGGCAGATGAGTCCACAGTGTTCACATAGTGGCAGAGTAATTCAACATGTACATATACAGAGTTCTAGCTACATGGCAGATATTTTTAACTGGTCCATATACTGAGAGTTAGGTGTAGGGTAGAAAAGTCCAATAAATCCATATACAGAGAGCTACCTACTTGGCAGATCATTCCTACATATTCATGTACAGAGAACTAGCTACATGGCAGACAAGTCCAAAATGTCCATATACAGAGGGCTAGCAACATGGCAGGGTAGTGCAACATTTCCAAATACAGAGTTCAAACTACAAAGCAGATGAGTCCAATTTGTCTGTATACAGTGATCTAACTACAAGGCAGAGTAGAGCAAGATTCCCCTATACACAGTTCTAGCTACATGGCAAATGTGTCCAACATACAGAGAGCTAGCTACATGGCAGACAAGTCCAATATGTTCAGATAAAGAGAGCTACTTACTTGGCAGTTCAGTCGATCATATCCATGTAGAGAGCTAGCTATATGCCAGATGAGTCCAAAATGTCCATATACAGAGAGCTAGCTACATGATAGTATTGTGCAACATTTCTGTGTACAGTGTTCTAGCTACATGGCAGATGTGTCCAATGTTTCCATATACTGAAAGCTAGCTACATGACAGAGAAGTCCAATATGTTCATATAAGAGAGCAACCTACTTGCCAGATCCTTCCAACATATCCATGTACAGAGGGTTAGCTACATGGCAGACAAGTCCAAAATGTCCATATAGAGTGATCTAGCTACAGGGCAGGCTAGTGCAACATTTCCATATACAGAGTTCTAGCAAGATAGCAGATGTGTCCAACGTGTCTATATACTGAAAGCTACCTACATGGCTAACAAGGAGATTATGTTCTTATATCAGAGAGCTACCTACTTGGGAGATGAGTACAACATATTATTGTCCAAGAGCTAGCTACATGGCAGATGAATCCAAAATGTCCATATACTGAGACCTGGCTACATGACAGGGTAGTGCAATATTTCCATATACAGAGTTCTATCTAAATGGAAGATTAGTCCAGCTTGTCTATATACAGAGAGCTAGCTACATGACAGACAAATCCAAAATGTCCATATACAGGGAGCTAGCTACATGGCAGGTCAGTGCAATATTTCCATATACAGAGTTCTAGCTACAAGGCAGATGAGTCCTACTAGTCTATATACAGAGAGTTAGCTACATGGCAGGGTAATGCAAGAATTCCATATACAGAGTTCTAACCACATGGCAGATGTGTCTAACATGTCCATGTACTGAGAGCTAAATACTTAGCAGACAAGTCGAATATGTTCATATACACAGAGCTACCTACATGGCATTGTAGTGCAACATATCTATATACTGAGTTCTATCTACATGACAGATGTGCCAAACATGCCAATATACTGAAAGCAAGCTACATGGAAGACAAGTCCAATATGTTACTATATAGAGAGCTACCTGCTTGGTAGATCAGTCCTACATATTCATGTACAGAGATGGAGCTACATAGCAGACAATCCCAAAATGTCCATATACAGAGAGCTAGCTATATAGCAGGTTAGTGCAACATTTCCATATACAGAGTTCTAGCTACAAGGCAGACGTGTTCAACTTTTCTATATACATAGAGCTATCTACATGGCAGAGTGGTGAAACCTTTCCATATACAGAGTTCTAGCTACATGGCAGATGTGTCAAACATGTCAATATATTGAGAGCTAGCTACTTGGCAGATAAATCCAATATGTTCATTAAAAGAGAGCTACCTACTTGGCATATCATTCAAACATATCCATATACTGACAGCAGCTACATGGCAGATCAGTCCAAAATATACATTAACAGAGAGATAGCTACATGTCAGACTAGTCCAAAAGGTCCATATACAGAGAGCTAACTATATGGCAGAGTAGTGCATAATTTTCATATACAGAGTTCAAGCTACATGGCAGATGAGTCCACAGTGTTCATATACTGAGAGCTAGATACCTGGCAGAGTAATCCATCATGTCCATATACAGAGTTCTAGCTACATGTCAGATGTGTCCAACGTGTCCACATAGTGACAGCTAGCTACATGGCAGACAATTCCAATATGTTCAAAAAGAGAGCTACCTACTTGGCAGATCAATCCAACAAATCCATATACTGACAGCTAGCTACATGGCAGATCAGTCTAAAATATCCATGCACAGACAGCTAGCTACATGTCAGATGAGTCAAAAATGTACATATACAGAGAGCTAACTACATGGCAGAGTAGTGCATATTTTCCATATACAGAGTTCTACCTACAATGTAGATGAGTCTAACTTGTTTATATACAGAGAGCTAGCTACATGGCAAAGTAGTCCAACATGTCCATATACAGAGTTCCAGCTAAATGTCAGATGTGTCCAACGTGTCCATATACTGAGAGCTAGCTACATGTTACATGAGTCCAAAATATCCATGCACAGAGCTAGCTACATGGCAGAGTAGTGCATCATTTCCATATACAGAGTTCAAGCTACATGGCAGATGAGTCCACAGTGTTCATATACTGAGAGCTAGCTACATCGCAGAGTATTTCAACATGTCTATATACAGAGTTCTCGCTACATGGCAGATGAGTCGAACATGTCCATATACTGAGAGCTACTTACATGGCAAAAAAGTCCAATATGTTCATATACAGAGAGCTCCCTACTTGTCAGTTCAGTCCAAAATATACAAGAACAGAGAGTTAGCTACATGGCAGACGAGTTCAAAATGTCCATATACAGAGTTCTAACTACATGGCAGATGTGTCCATATACTGAGAGCTAGCTACATGGCAGACAATTCCCATATGTTCATATACAGAGAGCTACCTACTTGAAAGATCAATACAACATATCCATGTACAGAGAGCTAACTACATGGCAGATGAGTCCAAAATGTCCATATACAGAGAGCTAGCTACATGGCAGGGTAGTGCAACTTTTCCATATACAGAGTTCTCACTACATGGCAGATATGTCCAACGTGTCCATATACTGAGAGTTAGCTACATGACAGACAAGTCCAATATATTCATATACAGAGAGCTATCTACTTGGCAGATCAGTCCAACATATCCATGTACAGAGAGATAGCTACATATCATATGGATCTAAAATGTCCATATACAGTGAGCTAATTACATGTCAGAGTAGTGCATCATTTCCATATACAGATTTCAATCTACATGACAGATGAGTCCACAGTGTTCATATACTGAGAGCTAGCTACATGGCAGATTAGTCCAAGATATTCATGCACAGAGAGCTAGCTAAATGGCAGAGAAGTCCAAAGTGTCTATATACCTAGAGCTAGCTACAAGGCAGAGTAGTGCATCATTTCCATATACAGAGTTCAAGCTACTAGGCAGATGAGTCCAAAGTGTTCATATACAGAGAGCTAGCTACATGGCAGAGTAGTCCAACATGTCCATATACTGAGTTCTAGCTACATGGCAGATGTGTGCAACGTGTCTATACACAGAGAATTAGGTACATGGCAGACGAGTCCAAAATGTCCATATACAGAGAGCTAGCTACATGGCAGTATTGTGCAACATTTCCATGTAGAGTGTTCAAGCTACATGGCAGATGTGTCCAATGTGTCCCTATACTTAAAGCTAGGTACATGACAGTCAAGGCCAATATGTTTATATACAGACAGCTAGCTACATGGCAGGGTAGTGCAACATTTCCATATACAGAGTTCTAGCTATATGGCAGATGTTTCCAACGTGTCCATATACTGATAGCCAGCTACATGGTAGACAAGTCCAATATGTTCATATACAGAGAGCTACCTATTTGGCAGATAAGTCAAACATTTCCTTGTACATAGAGCTAGCTTCATGGCAGATGAGTCCAAAATGACGATATACAGAGAGCTTGCTACATGGAAGGGTAGTGCAACATTTCCATATACAGAGTTCTAACTACAAGGCAGATGTGTCCAACTTGTCTATGTACAGAGAGCTAGCTACATGGCAGAGTAATGCAACATTTCCATATACAGAGTTCTAACTACATGGCAGATGTGTCAAACGTATCAATATTCTGAGAACGAGCTACATGACAGACAAACCCAATGTGTTCATATACAGAGAGCTTCCTACTTGGCAGATCAGTCCATCATATCCATGTACATAGAGCTATCTACATGGCAAACGAGTCCAAAATGTCCGTACACTGAGAGCTATCTACATGGCAAGGCAGTGAAACATTTCCATATATAGAGTTCTAGCTGCAAGGCAGATGAGTCCAACTTGTCTATATACAGAGAGCTAGTTTCATGGCAGAGTAGTCCAACATTTCCATATACAGAGTTCTAGCTAC
>NW_006409206.1:42285-43535 GCF_000296735.1 Chrysochloris asiatica | reverse complement strand
TTCATGGCAGAGTAGTCCAACATTTCCATATACAGAGTTCTAGCTACATGGCAGACGTGTCCAACCTGTCCATATACTGAGAGCTGGCTACAAGGCAGAAAAGTCCAATAAGTTCATATTCAGAGAGCAACCTACTTCACAGATTAGTCCAACATATCCATATACAGAGAGCTAGCCTCATGGCATACAAGTCCAAAATGTACATATACAGAGAGCTCGCTACATGGCAGGGTAGTGCAACATTTGTATATACAGAGTTCTAGCTACGTGGCAGATGTGTGTAACGTGTCCATATACTGAGGGCTACCTATGTGGCAGACAAGTCTAATACATTCAGATACATGGTACTAGCTATATGGCAGATGTGTCCAACATGTCCATATACTGCAAGCTACCTACATGGAAAATGAGTTCAACATGTGTAAATATAGAGGACTATCTCCCTGGCTAATGAGTCCAACATGTCCATATACTGTGAGCTAGCTACATGGCCAACAGGTCCAATATGATCGTATACAGAAAGCTATCTGAATGGCAGGGTAGTGCAACATTTCCATATACAGAGTTCTAGCTAAATGGCAGATGTTTCCAACGTGTCCATATACTGAGAGCTAGCTGCATGGCAGACAAGTCCAATATGTTCATACACAGAGAGCTACCTATTTGGCAGATCAGTCCAACATATCCATGTACATAGAGCCAGGTACATGGCAGACGAGTCCAAAATGTCCATATACAGAGAGCTAGCTACATGGCAGAGCAGTGCAACATTTCCATAAACAGACTTCTAGCTACATGACAGATGTGTCTTACGTGTGCATATACTGAGAGCTACCTACATGCCAGAGTAGTCCAACATGTCCATATACAGGCTACCAGCTACATGGCAGATGAATCCAACATGTCCATATACAGGGAGCTAGCTACATGGCAAACAGGTCCAATATGGTCATATACAGAGAGCTATGTACTTGGCAGATCAGTCCAACATATCCATGTTCATAAAGCTAGCTACATGGCAGACGAGTCCAAAATATCCACATACAGAGAGCTAGCTACATGACAATGTAGTGCAACATTTCAATATACAGAGTTCTAGCTACAAGACAGATGAGTCCACCTTGTCTATATACAGAGAGCTAGCTAGATGGCAGTGTAGTGCACATTTCCATATGCAGAGTTTTAGCTACATAGCAATTGTGTCCAACGTGTCCATATACTGAGAGTTAGCTACATGACAGACAAGTCCA
>NW_006409206.1:40757-41364 GCF_000296735.1 Chrysochloris asiatica | reverse complement strand
AACTAGTTTTTTTTTTATTATTTCCTTTGGTGTCGGGAGGGGGTGCGCTCATGGTTTGCCCACAGACATCTGGACGAGAGGAGATAAGGGCTTAGCCAAGCAGGCGGGGCCCGCCCTCACCCATGGCGCTCTCCTCTGCCAGGAACCCACACACCTAGGCCAGACTTAGACGAGGAGTTGGTCTGCCTTACTTCACGGGTTTGAAAGAGAGCCCAGTGTAGTGATGTGGAGTGGGATGCTGCACTACAGATTCCTTTGAGCGAAAAGCCCGGTGGGATGGAGTTGGTGGCTTACGCTCACCAATCACTCATAGGAAACCTTATACAGGAGACACGGCTGTGTGTCCTACTCGGTCGACTTGCACTCACGGAATTGAGAGCCATCCCATTGTAGCACGGGGGACTGGAGTGCCAATCCAGGCACTTTTGGTCTGCGTGGTCCGTAGCTCAAGCTCACAGGTCGCTCTTTGGAGGCCCTGTGAGAGGGACACGGGCACCCATCATATGTGGTCCGCCTACTTGTTTTCACTGGTTGAGAGGAGTCTGGCACAGCGCTGAGGGCCAAGGTGACTCACTACAGGGCCTTTTGAACTGTAGGCCCAGCGGTT
>NW_006409206.1:38229-38868 GCF_000296735.1 Chrysochloris asiatica | reverse complement strand
CCAAGAAAAGTATGAAAACATCAAAACTATAAGGAAAAGCACAAGAAAGAGCACACAAATCATGAATTCAACAAAAAAAGACAAGCAGAACAAAGAAGCAGCAACACCACAAAAAATCGAATATAATGTCAACAAATAACCAATACCGATCAATAATTACACTAAACGTAAATGGATTGAATGCACCTATTAAGAGACGGAGGGTGGCATAATGGATAAGAAAACAAAGTCCCTCAATATGCTGTCTGCAGGAGACACATCTCACACACAGAGATAGAAAAAGATTAAAAGTGAAAGGATGGGAAAAAATATAGTAAGCTAAATGCAATAAAAAGCCAGCAGGAGTGGCAGTGCTAATATCAGATAAAATAAACTTTACGGTAGACATTATCTCATGATTAAAGGGACAATTGAACAAAACGAAATATCCATAGTAAATATCTATGCCACCAATGAAAGAGCGACAAAATATCTAAAACAAACTCTAGAAGATTTGAAGAAAGAAATAGATGAATCTACAATATTAGTGGGTGACTTTAATACACCACTTTCACAAATGGATAGAACAACCAGAAAGAAACTTGAAAAAAACACAGAAGAACTAAACAACACAATCAACCAACTAGACTTTATAGATGT
>NW_006409206.1:4009-5206 GCF_000296735.1 Chrysochloris asiatica | reverse complement strand
TTACTATGCAGGATATTACAGCCTTCCTGGCTGAGATGTTTGCAATGCAGGATCTGCCTGATGCCAGTACCGCATCCACTCTGGTTTCGGGGTGTCTTTTTGTATCTCTCTTGGTGCCCTTGTATGTATCTCTATATTTCTACAGCCGCCAGATATTCCCACCTCTTGAATCAAGTTCCTATGTTGAGGCAGGTCTCCGGTATCCAACGTATCCATATACTGAGAGCTAGCTACGTGGTAGATCAGTCCAAATTATCCATGCACAGAGAGCTAGCAACATGTCAGACGAGTTCAAAATGTCCATATACCGAGAGCTAGCTACATGGCAAAGTAGTGAAATATTTCCATATACAGAGTTTTAGCTACATGGCAGATGTGTCCAACGTGTCCATATACTGAGAGATAGCTACAAAGCACACAAGTCCAATATGTTCATATACAGAGAGCTACCGACTTGACAGATCAGTGCAACATATTATATAGAAAGCTAGCTACATGGCAGATGTGTCCAACATGTCCATATACTGAAAGCTAGCTACATGGCAGAGTAGTCCAACATGTCCAAATACAGGCTACTAGCTACATGGCAGATGAGTCCAACTTGTCTACATACAGGGTGCTAGCTACATGGCAGAGTAGAGCATCATTTCCATATATAGTGTTAAAGCCAAATGGCAGATGAGTCCAATGTTCATATACTGAGAACTAGCTACATGGCAGAGTAGTGCAACATGTCTATATAAAGGGTACTAGCTACATTGCAGATGCGTCCAATATGTCCATATACTGATAGCCAGCTACATGAAAGTTGAGTCCAAAATATCCATATACAGAGAGCTTGATACATGGCAGGGTAGTGCAACATTTCCATATACAGAGTTTTAGCTGCAAGGCAGGTGAGTCCAACATGTCCATATACTGAGAGCTAGCTACATGGCAGACAAGTCCAATATGTTAATATACAGAGACCTACCTACTTGGTATATCAGTCCAACATATCCATATGCACAAAGCTAGCTACATGGCAAATGAGTTCAAAATGTCCCAATACAGAGAGCAATACATGGCAATGTAGTGCAACATTTCTATATACAGAGCTCTAGGTACATGGCAGATGTGCCCAACGTGTCCACATATTAAGAGCTAGCTACATGGCAGATCATTCCAAAACATCCATGCACAGAGAGCTAGCTACAT
>NW_006409206.1:2487-3704 GCF_000296735.1 Chrysochloris asiatica | reverse complement strand
AGAGAGCTAGCTACATGGCAGAGGAGTCCAAAATGTCCATATACAGAGAGGTAGCTACATGGCAGAGTAGTGCAACATTTCCATATACAGAAATCTAGCTACATGGCAGATGTGTACAACGTGTCCAAATACTGAGAGCTAGCTACATGGAAGACAAGTCCAATATGATAATATAGAGAGAGCTACCTACTTCGCTTATTAGTCCAACATATCCATGTATAGAGAGCTAGCTACATGGCATACGAGTCCATAATGTCCATATATAGAGAGCTAGCTACTTGGCAAGGTAGGGCAACATTTCCATATACAAAGTTCTAGCTACAAGGCAGATTAGTCCAACTTCTTTATATACAGAGAGATAAGTACATGGCAGCATAGAGCAACATTTCCATATACAGAGTTCTAGCTACATGGCATATGTGTACAACGTGCCCATATACTGACAGCTGGCTACATGGCAGATCAGTCTAAAATATCCATACACAGAGAGCGAGCTACATGTCAGACGAGTCCAAAATGTCCATATACAGAGAGCTAGCTACATGGAAGCATAGTGCTTCATTTCCATATACAGAGTTCTAGCTACAAGGCCAATGAGTTCAATGTGTCTATGTACAGAGAGCTAGCTACATGGCAGGGTTGTGCAACATTTTCAAAGACAGAGTCCTAGCTAAAAGGCAGATGAGTCCACCTTTTCTATATACAGAGAGATATCAATATGGCAGAGTAGTGCAACATTTCAATATAGAGTTCTAGCAACATGGCAGATGTGTCAAATGTGTCAATATACTGAGAACTTTGTACTTGGCAGAAAAATTCAATATGTTCAAATACAGAGATCTACCTACTTGGCAGATCAATCCTCCATATCCTTGTACAGAGAGCTAGCTACATGGCAGATGAGCCAACATGTTCATATTACGAGACCTAGCTACATGGCAGGGTAGTGCAACATTTCCATATACAGAGTTCTAGCTAAAAGGCAGATGAGTCCAACTTGTTCATATACTGAGAGCTAGCTACCTGGCAGAGCAGTCAAACATGTCCATATACAGGGTACTAGCTACATGCCAGATGAGTCCAACATGTCCATATAATGAGAGCTAGCTACATGGCAGACAAATCCAATATGTTCATATACAGAGAGCTAAATACTTGGCAGATCAGTCCAACATATGCATGTACAGAGAGCTAACTATATCGCAGAAGTGTAAAAA
>NW_006409206.1:0-1697 GCF_000296735.1 Chrysochloris asiatica | reverse complement strand
CTACATGGCAGAGTAGTGCAACATTTCCATATAGAGAGTTCTAGCTACATAGCACATGTCTCCAACGTGTCCATATACTGAGAGCTAGCTACATGGCAGAAAAGTCCAATATATTCTTATACAGAGAGCTATCTATGTGGCAGATCAGTCCAACATATCCATGTACAGAGAGCTAGCTACATGTCAAATGAGTCCAAAATATCCATATACAGAGAGCTAGCTACATGGAAGGGTAGTGCAACATTTCCATATACAGAGTTCTAGCTACAAAGCAGATGAGTCCAACATGTCCATACACTGAGAGCTAGCTACATGGCAGACAAGTCCAATATGTTCATATACAGAGAGCTACCTACTTGCAGATGGGTTCAAAATATCCATGTACAGAGATCTGGCTACATGGCAGACGAGTCTAAAATGTCCATATACAGAGAGATAGCTACATGGCAAGGTAATGCAATATTACCATATAGAGAGTTCTAGCTACATGGCAGATGTGTAAAAAGTGTCCATATACAGAGAGTTACCTACATGGCAGGGTTCTGCATCATATCTATATAAAGAATTCTAGCTACAAGGCAGATGAGTCCAACGTGTCTGTATAGAGAGAGCTAACTACATGGCAGAGTAGTGCAACATTTCAATATACAGAGTTCAAACTACAAGGCAAATCAGTCAAACATATCTACATACAGAGAGCTAGCTACATGGCAGTGTAGTGCAAAATTTCAATATAAAGGGTTCTAGCTGCAAGGCAGATGTGTCCAACGTGTCCATATACTGAGAACTAAATACATGGCAGATCAGTTCAGCATATCCATGTACAGAGTTAAAGCCACATGGCATATGAGTCCAAAGTGTTCATATACTGAGAGCTAGCTATATGGCAGATTAGTGCAACATGTCTATAAAAGGGTACTAGCTACATTGCAGATGTATCCAACATGTCCGTATACTGAGAGCCAGCTACATAGCAGTCGAGTCCAAAATGTCCATATACAGAGAGCTAGCTACTTGGCAGGGTAGTGCAACATTTCCATGTACAGAGTTCTAGCTACAAGGCAGATGAGTCCAACATGTCCATATACTGAGAGCTAGCTCCATTGAAGACAAGTACAATTTGTTAATATACAGAGAGCTACCTACTTGGCAGATCAGTCCTAACTATCCATGTACAGAGAGCTAGCTATATGGCACACGAATTCAAAATGTCCAAATATAGAGAAGTAGCTACATGGCAGAATAGTGCAACATTTCCCTATACAGAGCTCTAGTTACAAGGCAGAAGAGTCCACCTTGTCTAGATACAGACAACTAGCTACATGGCAGTGTAGTGCAACATTTCTATATACAGAGTTCTAGGTACATGGCAAATGTGTCCAACTTGTCCATATACTGATAGCTAGCTAAATGGCAGATCAGACCAAAATATCCACACACAGAGAGCTAGATACATGTCAGAGGACTCCCAAATGTCCATATACAGAAAGCTATCTACATGGCAGAATAGTGCATCATTTCCGTATACAGAATTCAAGCTATATCCAGATGAATCCAAAGTATTCATATATTGAGAGCTAGCAACATGGCAGCGTAGTACAACATTTCCATATACAGAGTTGTATTTACAAGGCCTATGTGTCCAACGTGTATATTTACTGAGAGCTAGCTACATGGCAGACAAGTCAAAAATGTCC
>NW_006409205.1:178703-180525 GCF_000296735.1 Chrysochloris asiatica | reverse complement strand
AAATACTGTCAAATGGGCTGTTGAAGGATAGGACAGGCGTAGAAAGCTCCAGGGAAGAGACAGTTCACTACAGATACTCACAATAGGACACGGTGATGTGTGTTTCCCCAGACATCACCTTTGGGTCCATATGGATATCCCTGCACTCATTACTCACAAAACTGCTTCTTCATTCCAGAGCATATTAGAGCAGGATTTCAAGGAGGAAGTGTAGATCGTTCTAGATCACACTCTTACTGAGTCTTCCTGTTGTGGGATGTTCCCTGTGTTTTCCTTACTGTATGGAAGAAATGCCAAGCAATAAAGAGTTCTAAAAGGCAGAGGATGCACTTGTTCTCTGTGGCCCACTCTTCCCACTTCCCCATCCAGAAACACCCTCTTAAAATGTCGATATGGATGTTTCTGCCTGGCTACATGAGCTGTACACACCTGAGTAATAATGTGCTCATCTACTGGCTCATGCATTAATCATGTCACATTTCAAAGTTTGCAATGTCCAAGCTGCTTCCTTCACATATCCTTTCTTACACATGTCTGTGAAGAAAGTGGTGATGTAGACTATGAATCCTGGATGATGGTAAAGTATACGTGTGTAGGGAGAAGCCACTCAAAACTCTCTTGGATGGAAGTGCATGCATTCGATTGTGGACCCGGCCTGCCAAATACCTACTCACATCCCACACCAGACTCCTGACTGTGGGACAGGTCGTTCATGACCACAGCTCATTCCCATTTTAGCAAACATGTCTGCTAGTAGAAATATTGTTTTAACTGCTGTTAACACAGAAAATCCTAGAATGATGTTTAACCCAGAAAAATACTAGTCGTGTAACTCACGCTATCTGACCACCCAGGAATGTTTGCTATAAATGTTTCAGTGAACATGTTTCAGAATTCTTACTTGATAGACACATGTATTTGAACAATGCAAAAAAGCAAAGACATTTAAAACAGCCACTTTGAAGTTTCCTAGGCGTTCACATTTGCCCACATCATCTTTAGGAAGAAGCATATAAAGAGCTTCTTCAGACTACGGAATGCAGTTGGTTTTCAGATGCGTGTGATGTGTGTGAAGAGATCAATCACAAATGAATGAGGTGTGGGAAACAAACCTGCTAGGGAGTCCTCCCAAGTCATGCTTAGGCCCACTGCCCACACCCTGGGCACAAAGGGGCTATCACTATGCCTTGCCAGCCCTTCTGTTTCAATCTGCAACTCACAGGAATGCAACTGTCTCTTTTCTCTCTCTCACTTTCTTCTCTCTCTCTCCAGAGAGATGGGTTCCTAGGTTGATGTAGACACGCAGATACAGGCCATCACATAAACACCATAAAATGTTGAATGTGAACATAAGCACATGCTGAGTAAGACCACGTTAAGTTTCAGAGGAACTCCAAGGTCTCAGAAGGCCCTGGCTCTCAGAATGCATTCAATGTCTTAGTTGATCACCAGAGCACACACTGCCTGTGACCCGGGAATGCATACTTAGATGATGACACACAGGTATCATCCTAGGTAGTAACCCACCAGCTAGGATTTCACAGTCCACATCAACTCATCAAGGAATGAATTTCTCAGTGGGAGAAGTCTGACCGTTCCAAGTCCTGGTATTACTTGTGTCATTGCACTTTGGCTCTTTAGTTGAAGAGTGAAAGAAGGAGATGGCAATTTGTTTTGAATTATCTGGTCAACAAACATGCTCTTTGGAAGAAGGGTTTGGGAAGCTCTCTTCTGGGAGCTCCTTGCCTAGAGGAGAGAGCTTTAATCCCTTCTGGAGAAAAGAGCCCCAACCCCCACCCCTGAGGAAGGAGTTCTCTTAAAA
>NW_006409205.1:174796-178228 GCF_000296735.1 Chrysochloris asiatica | reverse complement strand
CCAGATGGCCAATCACATCACAGGCAGGAAAACACGCCAGCTGCTTCCCACCGTGCATTTGGGCGCTCTAAAGATGACCCAGGCACCGAGTCTCATGTGTGGAGCATGCTGATGTAGTACAGCTGAGTCCAGTTCTATGGTGGACGCCTTCCTAGCCCCTCACCCCTCAGTAGGCTCAATGGGTGAAGGGAAGTGGGAGAGATTCACAGACCCACAGCCTAGCCTGACGACTTCCTCACAGGGAACCAATGCTATGGTGATCTCATGCCCAGGATAGTCAAATGAGTGCCATCCACAAACACAGACATGGGGATGAGTCTCAGCTTTGCCACACACCAACTGTGTAACCGGCAGGATGAATATTGCAGAAATTCTCCTTGTTCTCCATGTTTGTCAAGTAAAACACAAATGTCTGTACTCTTACAGGGTTGAGGACAGTTCAATAGAGATCACCAGACACCAGCAGTTCTCAAATGGCCATTTTAGGCACCCAGGGGGACTGGTCCCTGAGAGTTACAGTGGAAAATAAACATTTGATTTTCTGTCTTTTCATTTTTGAATGAATGATGAGTCGGTATGTTTGCAACCACTTGTTTCTATCTATCTATTTATCTATCTATCAAAAACAATAATTGCTTTGTGATTTTCAGCGTCTATGTCCCTCACTTGTCTTTCAACTTGTCATACCGTGGTGGCTTGCGTGTTGCTGGAAGCTTTGCCACCTGTGATTTAAATACCTGCATGATCACTCATGGTGGACAGGTTTCAGCTGTGCTTCCAGACTAGGAAGAAGGGGTGGTGGACTACTTCTGAATGTTTGGCCACTGAAAACCTTATGAGTAGCAAATTGAAATGTAAATTTCAATCTTTCAACAAGATGATGCAGCACTTTAGGCATTCACGCATCTATGCCAAGAGATTTGGAAGACAACTACCATGCCAAATGACTGGAAAAGCTCCATAACTGTGCCCATTCCAAAGAGAGGTGACACAGTGTGTGATACAGAAATCATCAAACAATATTATTAATATCACATGCAAGTAAAATGTTTCTGAAGATAATTCAAAAGTGGCTGCAACAATACATGGACTGGAAACTTCCAGAGGTTTAATCTAGAATCAGATGATGTCATGGAATGGGGGATGTCATTACTGATGTCAGGTGGATCTTGCCTAAATGCAGTGCATCCCAGAACGATGTTAACCTGTGCTTTATAGACTATGCAAAGCCTTTCAACTGTGTGAATCATGACAAGCTTTTCTTTACATTGTGGAGAACGGGTATTCCAAACACTTAATTGTGCTCTTGAGGAACCTATATATAGACCAAGAGGCAGTCACTTGAATTGAGCAAGGGGACATTCAATGGTTTAAAATCTGGAAGGGTGTGTGCCAGCTTTTTTTACTCTTTCTCCATACTGATTCAACCTGTATACTGAGCAAATCATCAGAGAAACTGGATTATATTAAGAAGAAGGTGGCGTCGGGATTGTAGGAAGACTCATTAACATCCTCTGATATGAAGATGATACCACCTGCTTGCTGAAAGCAAAGAAGACTTAAAATACTTTCTGATGAATATTAAAGACCACAGACTTTTTTATCGGTTGGGACTCAATGTTGCAGGCAACAGTAATCCTCACCACTGGGCTGATAAATAACACCATGATAAGTGGAGAAGAGACTGAAGCTGTCCAAGACTTCATGTTGCTCGGCAACACTCATGGAAGCAGCAGTCAAAACATTAAATGATGCATTGCACTAGGCACGTCTGCTACACAAAACCCCTTTAAAGTGAGTGTTTGAGAGCAAAGATGTGTGACCCAACTATGGTATTTTCAGTAGCTCCATATGCAAGTGAAAGGTGGAGAGTAGATAAGGAAGATTGCAGAAGAATTGATGTATTTAAGTTATGGTGTTGGGGAAGAAGATGGTAAGCACAACTGACCCCTAGAATAACAAACAAATCTGTGTTGGAGAAAGTACAGCCTCTATGCTCCTCGGTGGCCAGGATGAGGAGACTTCATGCCTCATACTTTAGACCAGTCCTTGGTGAAAGGCATCATGCTAGGTAAAGTGGAGGGTCAGTGTAAAAGTGTAAGGCCCCAATAAAATGGATTGGCACGGTGGCAGCAGCAATGGGCTCAAGCTTAACAACAGCTGTGAGATTGGCACAGTGTTTCATTCTGCTGTGAGTGTGTCAGAATGGCACCTAACAAGATCCGGCGGGAGTTCTTTGGGTCATTAAGTGATTTAATAAACTGAAGGAGTATTTCATTGTATCTTAACAAAATCACAATGTTTTGTCAAGCTCACTCTAACACAAGTAGATTGAGCCATCAGTTTTAATCACCTATAGCTAAACAAAACACCAATCCAAGCATTGTTGTTGTTGTTAAGTGCCTTCGAGTCAGATCCAACTCATATCGACCCTAAAATTGTTTCCGAGGAACGACTGGTGAGCATGAACCACGAACCTTTCAGTTCAAACGGCTTTGCAGTCTGGCGCATTAACCCACTGCGCCACACCAGGACTCCTAATCCAAGCATTAGTGACCTGGAAATGATTTCTTACTTCTCACAACGCTGTGACCCGTGCATGGAAGACATCTTAGTTGGACAGTTGCTATGCTCGTCTTGGTGTTGCCTGGAATCCCTTATGCTGCCACTCGTAGCGAGTGGCTGCTTGGTTATTTTCATGATTGATAACCGTGTAATTTAATCTAGAATACAAAACTGAATATCTTATAACCTTTACAAGTCTAGGAAATATAGTTTCTTCGAGTTATGATCTTTATTCAAACCATCTTTGCAATTTAATGTCCAAAAGGAAGTACATAGAAAATGGATATGGTAATGTTTATTTTTTCATGCATAAGTTATACTTTGGGGACTGATACATTCACAGTAACGCCACCACCTCAAATTCACTCCTTCTGACTGCTAACAGTGAGTTATAGTGCTAGGGGGGACGAAAGTCAACATTACTAGCAAAGGGCTGAGAGCTGCAAGCATGAACTTTGGAACTTTGGAACTTTGGAACCGCTCACACCCACATAACGGACAGGCTGGTGATCGGGAAGGGAGTCTCGTGCTTAACAAACCAGGTAATCATTAACAGGATGCAATCATTTAAACTATAATGTTCAGACCACTGTAGTTTGCCATGGCTAAGTAGCTCTGGTAGCCTAGGAACCACAAGGTCAGCAGTTTGAAACTACCAGCTGTTCCACTGGAGAAAGATGAGGCTTTCTGCTCCAGTAAAGATTTACAGCCTTGGAAACCCTGTCAGGGTCGCTAAGGGTCAGAACCGACTCGACGGCACTTAACAACAACAACATACATATATATAAATATATATAAAACACAACCTTGCTTTCTGGTTACCAAGAGGAAATAAAATGCTGATGAAAATCAAAGAATTTAGTATGG
>NW_006409205.1:172763-173281 GCF_000296735.1 Chrysochloris asiatica | reverse complement strand
GGCGTGGCCACCTTGGGAGGGGCGTGGCCATCTCGGGAGGACTGATGTCATCTTGAGAGGGGCTGTGCCATCTAGAGACACCATTTTGAGTGTGGCTCTGCCATCTTGAGAGTGGCAACGCCATTTTGAGAGTGGTAGTGCCATTTTGAGAGTGGCAACACCATGTTGAGAGTGGCAACGCCATCTTGAGACGCCCTTTTGAGAAGGATGACACCATTTTGAGCGTGGCAACGCCATCTTGAAATGCCATTTTGAGAGGGGCGATGCCATCTTGAGCGTGGTAACGCCATATTGTTATTCCATTTTGAAAGGGGCAACACCATCATGAGACACCATTTTGAGAATGGTGTCTCAAGATGGTGTCGCCCCTCTTAAAATGGCAGAGGCCCTCTCAAGATGGTGCTGCCGAGCTCAAATTAATAGCTGTAGTTTGGTTTGGGCAGTCAGGTCATTAGAAATTTTGGATGTATTTGATCCCAGCTGCTACTGGGTAAATTTATACTTGTAGGCAGTATAAA
>NW_006409205.1:90046-145417 GCF_000296735.1 Chrysochloris asiatica | reverse complement strand
TCTCCACCTCAGATCCCTTTTGGGTTCATGTCCTCCGGTAGGGTTCGGTACAGCTCCAACTTTCATCTTTGAAAGTGGAGAAGTAGTGGTCAGGAAACAAATGCTTCTGCTCACCACATAGAGACGAAGATGTTCCATCCAGTGACCTGCACCTCAGGCAATCCCCACCAACCCTGATTAAGTGCTGTAGAGTCAGTTTTGACACTCAACAGTGCTGCATTGGGTTTCCAGGGAGCGGCCGGTGGGTTTGAGCTTCCAACCTTGTGGAGAGCAGGCCAGTGCTTATCCTACACCTGGCCCAGTAGTAATCTTCACGATCCCACGAATCCTATGTTAAGGCTTCTGACCACGACACTGTGCAGACTCTCAGTACCTCCTGTATGTGGGACACTACCTCCGACCGCATGGGTGGGCACAGTGGTGACAGCGATGGGCTCAGGCATAGCCAGGATTGTGAGGTTGGCCTGGGACTGGGTTGTGTTTTGCTCTGTTGTGAGGCGGTACCCACCCGAAGGCACCTCACAACAAAGCCTCTGAGGACCTGGGCTGGGCGAGGTGGCACTGGAAGCATAGCAAAATAAATACCAAGGGAGCACTTTCTGAGAGTGCACCCTGAGGAGCCCTAGAGACACAGAATAGCCAACAGCACCTATGGAGCCCCAGGCCTGACACCCTCCACATTCACATCCTCTTTAGCATTGCAGTCCTAATAGCACACAGACTGAGCAGATATGGGTGTCCATACCCTGGACTTTCCCCCAAAGATCTGACCTCTAGTGCATGCTCTGTTACCCACTGTTACTTTTACTCTACTGTCGTTTAGCGACGCTCGGATAGTCACCAGTGCACTCCTGCTTTTCAAAGGACTTTGTTTCTGAGTGGTTTTTCCTTTTTCCTTCCCAGTGTCTTCCAGAACACAACTTGAAGCACCCTGACCTGGAGAGTCAGGAGAAGGACAGACCACCCACGCTGTGAGCCCCCTGTGGTACCAAGGCAAAGAGAGCCTGTGCAGAGCCTGGTGTGGGGAAGACCTGTCCGGGCCTGGGGTTGAGAGTCAGACAGGACACCCACTGCTGATGCCCTAGACTTAGTACACAGCTAGCTCTACATCATAATGGATGCAGATTATGTCCTCTGCAACTGGAAGGGGTGGCTATGGCCAGGGAAGGTTTTGCCCAGATGTGGGTCTTCGCGAAGAAGGAAGAGACAAACGACCCGTCGCCTGCAAGTTCAAATCATCTCCCTAGACGTGAAAATCAGTCGGAGTGACACGGAGCTACATAGACTGAGCGCGTCTCAGATGGGAGAGGTTGTTTCCTCATGGCTGGCGCAGTCAAAGACCAGGGCTGCATCTGGAGAGGAGAGGGCCCACAGAAGATCCCTGAGGGCCATGCTGTTCATACTCAAGAAGGGGACAAGCTCGGGACACCCAAGAGCTGCCCACAGGGAAGAGGCCAACCCTCTGCCTCAGAGGGGACCACCAGCAACATCCAGGGCCCTGCCTCCAAGAGTGTATTGGGAGCAGCCAGGGGGCATGCCCGGCGGCCACGGACAGAAAATTGAATTCTCCAAGTTCCTGGTGGTGGCTCTCGTGAGGTGCGACTCACTGTGTGGTAACAAGCCGCAGAAGCACACAGCCATCCGTCTAGACCAGAGTGGAAGGGGGCCCAAATCATCACCAAGCTTGAGAGTGGGCCACAACTTGCCCTCACTCTCAGAAGATTGTGACAAGAAGCGGGGCAAGAGTCGGGCCAATGCCTGGATGGTTGGGTGCATGCAACCCACTGTGAGGAAGGAGGGTGCCTGGGCTAAACACCAAGAGGACGCTCCTGTTTGGGCCGCAGGAACTGCAAGCAGGAGGCTGAAAGCTTTGAAGAGAAAGGCACAGCACACCTGCTCAGAGAGCCCTGCTACCTCTTGTGGAAACTCAGATGTCACAGAGGGTACTGAGGATCCCAGAGAGGGCCCCTCAGGAGCATGCCGCCCAGGTGAGCGGCCTTCCACTGGCACCTCTGACCTCCTTCGTGCCAGCAGAAAGAGGAAGCTTCAGAGACAAGGGATTCTGAGCTTGCCCCAAGAGCGGTCATCTGTGGGGCTCTCTGAGACTACCAGTTCCAGCAAAGCAAAGAAGAGGAGAAATGGTCAAAGGAAAGGCCTCTCTGCATGCACGACTTCCTCACAGGCTCTGAGCCCCATAGAAAGAGGGTCAGTGGTCTGGTTTAAATTCCAAGATCACCCATACTGGCCAGCTGTGGTGAAGACTGTCTGCAAGGCAGAGAAGATTGTCAGGATGCTCTTCATTGAGGCTTACATGAGTGAGGAGAGGTGGGGCATCCGAGTCCCTGTCCGAAGGCTGAAGCTCTTTGATTGTCAGCAGAAGCCTAAACTCCTGA
The DNA here is from genome assembly GCF_000296735.1 of Chrysochloris asiatica. Classification (NCBI taxonomy): domain Eukaryota; kingdom Metazoa; phylum Chordata; class Mammalia; order Afrosoricida; family Chrysochloridae; genus Chrysochloris; species Chrysochloris asiatica. Next base: position 143,024 of record NW_006409205.1, on the reverse strand, counting down.
AGAGAGCCAGGAAGCTGTATGGCCAGAGCGTGGACTGGTGCTGCTCGCTGGTGGCCCGCTACAGGGAAGAGGTCAGCCGCAGGACTTTCAAGGGCTCCTTCCTGGAGTACTTTGCCGATGATGCCAGTTATCCCATTCGGAAAGCCATCCAGGAGGGCAATGTGGATCTTGATTTCCCAAGGGTGAATGACAATGACCTGGAGGAGCTTGAGGAGGAGCCTGGTGACCCTGGTGGGAACAGGCCCAGCAAGAAACTTCTCCCTGACCGCATGACAGCCGCCAGGGACCGTGAGAACCAGAAGCTCTTGGACTTCATTGTGAGAAGAAACGGAGCCGAGGAACACCTTCTAGACGTCGTCAGCCGCAGGAAGCAGTCCATTTGGCTGCACTCATTTCTAAAGTCCAAAAGGCGCTTGGTCTGCATTGAGACTTACCTGGAGGATGACAATCAGCTGGAAGTCTTGGTCAAATATTTACAAGAAATTTACATGCAAGTAGACGACAGAATGCTGTCGCGGATAAGACATAACAAAGTCAATTTCATCCTGGAAGTGCTTCTGCCAGAAGCCATCATTTTTTCCATCTCTGCCCTGGAGGGATTAGATTATGAGGGTGCGCAGACCAAGTACCTGAATGGGCCACCGGTTCATTACCGGGAGAAAAACCTCTTTGATAAAAAGATCTTAGCGCATGTGAGATGCAGATCAATCTACAAGCAGGCCTATTAGACCTCCTCCCGGGCCCGGGCCCCACCAGGGAACCCTCACATGTACATGATTCAGAATAAAGACTGTTGGGGTAAAATGTGTGTCCTGTCCTCTCTGGCTTGCCTGTGGTTACTGAACCCCGGAGGCTTTGGGCAACGTGCTCCTTTCACTTTGAGTCCACTTCTGGAACTGGAGATCTGTGCACACAGCTTCACTCCATGTTTCCACACGTGCCCTGCGAGTTTCGTTAAGCTCACGCAAACAAGAACACGTCAACATATTTGTTTGGCCAGGTTTCATTCCCCAGGTATTCACGATCCAAAGCACTGTTGTTGTAGCCCGTAGCAGCATTTCTTTGGGCAGGCCTGATATCCTATTGTGAGGGCAGCCCCTTAAAACAACAACAAAGAAAAAGAAAAAAGAGAACTGTAAAAATTACTACCAGTGAAAAAGTAAGATGACCTTTTAAAATAGAAAATACATTTTACAATGTAAAACACATCTGTTATACTTTTCTTTTCCCTTCTTTACTCTGATGTCAATGTTTCTGCTTCTTGTTGAGATACTTACTGAGATTTCCTAGCTTCTCGTACCTGTGCTTCATTTTTTTAAATGAGAAATCTCTGCGTTATGAGCACCAATAGAAGGACAATCACTGCCTGCAGATGCTTTTCCGGAGATAGCTGGCACTCAAACGGGATAACTTGCGTGGGATCCTGTTGCAGCTGAGTGGAAATTCAGGTAGCCGAATGCCGTGGTCCTTCCTGAATCACTTAGCCATTTCTTAATGCTCCAGTATGGCTCTTCCCCTGCCTCCCTGCTTATGGGCTCTGAAAGCAGGCAGGCTTCTGTCTGTCTTCAGAACTGATCATGACCTGGTACTCTTCATACAGCTGTCCGGCCCCATCTGGAAGGCAGTCCAGAACACTCACTGTATTTACTGAGTACTTCCTCTAGACCTGTGTGTCTATCCCGAGGACTTAGCAGCCAGCCCAGTTACCGTGGTCTCAAGTGTAGGTCCATCAGACCCTTGTTCCAGGACCAGTACCTCTAGGGGTCTAGGAGCCATTCCTCTCAAACCAGATGCTGTTCACAGAGTGGCACCTACTGGCTCCAGCCCACTACTGAGCCATTCCAGGTTCAGGGGCCTTAGAAACGGGTCACGAGAACAGCCTCCATTCAGCTGCATACAGCTAATCGTGGAGATGTAGTCAAACACACACAGATTTTAACTAACTCCTGACGCCAACTAATTGCTATCCTTACATGAAATTAGTCTTTGATTCTGAATGAAGGTTAGAAAAGGTAGCCTGTTAGTAACACGGGATGTGACAATCAATGGTAAAAGCCTGAAAGTACCCTAACTGCATTTCCCTTCTGGAGGAGAGTCAATTGTGGCTCATGGGGCTGTGGGTTTGCGAGTTTGCATGGCCACGTGTTTTTGTAAGAGCTACGCAAGTCAGGCCCTGTATTCACTATGAAATCCACTGCATCTTTCACCTTAGATTCATTTTCCCCTTCACCTTTCTGCGTGCACAATTCTATGCAATGCATTGTTGTCATCATTACCACTCACTACGTATTTTCTTAGCATTCACAATAAGCACTCATTTTCAGGCTTGACTGTGTACTGTTATAAAGAGGGCTTTCTAAGTTTTATCAGCTTCAGATCCAACATAACCTACTTGGAAAAAAGAGCAGGACACGCTAAGGACAGGGCCGGTACATATCCCCAAGGCAACCTCATGGCCCTGAGAAGTCTTTTAAAACAGAGTATAGGGTCTATGTAGACTCTATACTCTGAACCTTATGTCTCTCTATTCCCATGCTTGGCCCAGCCGAAGACTTCCCAAGGAGATAATGTTCACTTTACACCCTCATTCACTGATGCATATAGCATGAGTCCAGAGAACATGTGAAACATGGGTTGAGGTCTTCCTCTGAAGATATATTTCAGGTGCACAAAAACCTAGGAGATGCTAATCTTGTGATTTAGGAGACAACCTCGTTTCTAAGATGAGTGGGACACGCTACTTCATCCCTGTACTGAAATGCATCTGTCATAGTATTCATTCACAGCCGACATTTGACGTTCGGTGTCCCCATATGGAGAGGTTGCGAGTGTCTGTTATGTTTGAAGTGAAGGGAGGAGACGTCATTTATAAGCAAGGATTTTACTGAAGGGAAGGCGATGGCCCCCAGGCACACATCTAGTGCACTCTTCTGTCATCCTTGGTCCCTAAGGGACCTTTTGAGCCTGGGAGTGGGTTTCATCTTCCTGGACTCTGAGATCCCTTCGAGTTCAAAAAGTAGGGAATGTAGGTGCTGACAATGCACTCAGCATGATCTCACATGAGGATGTGTGTCCAGTGGGAAAGTGCAACCTGTCGCCACCAACTCACTGGCTTAAGAAGAACCTCTCACCTCCTCCCAAGCCACGGGCTGCTGAATATCAGACACGGATCCTAACTGTCGTGTTGGCTGAGCTGCACAGAAGCCACAGCACAATCTTCGGTGGTCTCTTTATCTATATTTGGACTCCTGGGTGGTTCAGTTAAGTGCTTGGATATTAAGGGATCTCAAAGTCAACATGGTGGAGTTGGGTTGAGCAAACCGTCTACAACAAAGATGTGGGAGACAAAGTGACACAGATATCGATGGTGCTCCTGGAGCCCTGAGCCTCAGAAAAGAGGACGGAGAGGTTGGTTAAACTGGAAAATGAAGCAGAGAGAGACTGGTGAGAGACCAGAAAAACAGGCAGAGAGTGGGCTGGCCTAGAACTTCGGCTAGCTACTGTTCATAAAACAGCCTTCTGGCCCAGGACCGGGCTGCAGATTCAAGCTGGACTCAGAAGAAGACATGGAACAAAGGATAGCATTGCTGATGTCCGATGGCTCTTGGCTGAAAGAGAATATCAGAAAGATGTTTACCTGTGCTTTATTGACTACGCAAAGGCTTTCAATTCTGTGGGTCATGACAAGCTATGGACAACATTGAGTATTTGGGAACAGCAAACAGAGAACTGCATGCACACTTTCATTCTCTATTGTGTCCTTCAGAAGACACGTGGTGAGTGCCAGAGAACACACAAACAAATCATCATCAATTAAAGATACATACAACACCTCGATGTCTTAGAGAAAACAAAGAATTTCCGCTTATACAAAAAACCAAGTCATAGCACCTCAAACAAGTGACCAAATTCAGAGGCAGAAAATATAATGCTAGAAATTCTATCAGAATTGCTTGATGAAGGAATTTAAAACAAAGCATATTTAGGTACCTTCAACAAATTGATAGAGAAAAGTTCAGGTGAACTCCAGGAAAACACAAATAAAACTTTAGAAGAATTCAGGAAACACACTGACACTAACCAATGAAACACTGGAATCCTCTCAAAACCAGCGATTAGAAACACTAGACTCCAGAAAGAGAGAATTCACTGAAAGGGCGAAGAAGTAGAATTGAAGCAGTGGGAGGCTGAATTACTAAGCTTGAAGACAATTCTTTCAATGTTCATCTGCTAGAGGAATAATCAGAGAAAATAATTTAAAAGCTGGAGTAACATAAATTCTTTGAGATTGATTTTATGGCTTACTATGAATCCCGGTGTGCCTCTGTAGGATAAGCACCAGACTGCTAACCACAAGGTTGGCAGTTGAAACACACTAGATTTTTCTGGTATAACCTATAATAGGGTCACTATGAGTCGGAATTGACTCAACCGTTAACCAACAACAGCAAATCAAATCTAGAAATGTCAGATGTCCATGTGGACTTGCACAGAAAATGCCTTTTCCAAATGTGGGCAAAGAGGTGTTCCTTTTGCCACGCTTTCCATGTCTGGCCAACAGGGGGCACCCAGTCCTCGTGTGCTGACTGTTTTCAGCCATGATACAATTGGAGGCACAAAGCTGCATGCTGAGAAGTTGGAGCTCAGAGTTTCAGGCCCGCTGGTGGGGATGGATGGACGTGGCATGACAGGGCATTTGAGCACAAGGGAGCCCCAAAGTCTGCTTGGGATCCCCATGAGTTCAATGGTAGGACTGTGTGGGTGTACAGAGCAGGCAGACAGTATCTGTAGCCACTGAGATGAAAACCGAACAAAGAACAGGCGATATGGAACACAGAGCCCCCGGGACAGATTCCCAAACTCAGGCATGCATGCATGCCACCAAAAACTTCCCTCTTTCTCCCTCTCTGAGGACCAATGTCCAAAATGATCTGCTTAAACCTGCTAAGAGTAGGAGTCAAGGCCGCATCATGTTCTGGGGGCCTGATGCTTGCATTGAAAATGAAATCCCAGGGCTTTGAAAGCCTCACCCCAAGAGACAGGTGCTAGATGGGAGTAGTTGGTGTGGTTGGTGGACCACTCTTTCACTGACATCTGGGCGTGGTGGCTTTGTAGGATTGCCGTGGCTGCCAGTCCTGCACCAAGAGGAGTCTCAAGGTCTCCCAGGTGAGAGGGACAAGAGGAGGTTTCGCCATCGCCCTCAACGTCTGAAAGCGCTGGGAGACACAGGGCCAATGACAGCCAGATTCCTACTTGGAGTAGTTGAGGAACTTTCTGTGCACTCGGGAGTTTCTGCACCAGAGTTTCTGAAACATCTGGGTCTTCTTTTCAAGCGGAAGTCTGATGAAGTCAGGCAAGCTTCTGAAATCCTCACTTGTCTCAATGGTTGGCGGGGGATTAAATACCTAACTCCAAGTGATTTTCCAGACCAGAATCCTCAACCAAAGCTAGCAAGAGTAAGAGTGCAGCAGTGTACTTCTGCGCAGTGAAGACGCATGTGGTCGAGGAAGTTTCATACTAACATATAGAGTGAGGGAAGTGACATGCAGTTGTCATTAAAGAACCCAAGTGCAACACTGCATGGGGATGGAGACAGGTGTGAGCCACATCCCCCACCTCTTGGTGCTTATACTCTGGTAGGACAGACAGATGTTCAAGTAGGAAGTCATCCTCACTGACCTAGTCTGACACAGTGAACCATGGTCAACATTTACCCAAAAGCATATATGAGAAGGCAAGGAAGGGCAAGGAACCAGGAAGGATGGAGACTGGGCAGGCGGGGTGGAAAAAGTTAAAAGGCAGCAGGCACATTTTGGGAGCTGTAACCACCACAGAGCAATTTGTATCTGGATTATTTAATGGGAATGTAATCTGCTGTGTCAACTGTCTACATAAAAAATAATAATAAATATATGAAAGAGAGATGAGCTCAGGACTTATTGACATCAGCGAAGTCACACACAGGTGTCCTATGAGGGGAATGAGTGTGGGAAGACCTTGGGAGAACTTCAATTTCCCTCCCTGTGAGGTTTTTCTGCTTGAACAGAACCCTAGTGTAGCTAGCTAGTGAACCTTCAGAGGTAGCACAGGCCTTCCTCAGCACCAGAGGGCAGCTTCTAACAAGAATAACCATCAGGAAGTTTTCTGGGTACCTGGTGTGTAGAATCTGAGGCAGGATCTATGTAGTGGACTGAAGGCTGTCCATTTCCTAACACCCGGACCCTGTTACTGTGACCTTACTTAGAAAAGTGTTTCTGTAAATGTCAATGGCACAAAGGATCTGAAACTGAGGTTTCAGATAACTTGGGTTATCTAGGTGGGCCCTAAATCCAATGGCAACTGTCCTTGTAAGAAAGAGGCACACAGAATACGAGGAGACCATGTGAAGGAGGAGGCAAAGATTGGAGTGATGCTGCCACAAGCCAAGGAACACCTGGCCCCAACAGAAGCTGACAGGGACAAGGAAGGCTCTTTCCCTAGAGCCTCTGGAAGGAGCGAGCCCTCTCAGATTTCAGATTTCTGGCCTCCAGAACTTTGCAGGGAAAAAAAAAAAAAATCAAATTCAGTTGTGTTAAGCAACTCAGTTTGTGGTCATCTGTTCCAACAGTCCCAGGAAACTAATGCAGCCAGAGATATTAGCAAATGGTCCACCTTGGCCATGAGTTCCAGGAGAGCAGGACAGCTGACACACCTTCAGCGACCTCTGCTTAGTAAATCTAATGATGCTAGAAGACAGAACTTAACGCTGTGTTCTTTTCTTTCTTTCTTTGTTTCTTATAACTTTCTCTGTGTGGTGACTAGTCAAATGATATATGCTGATTGCCCTTCAATGCTCCCTAGGTTTCTTCCTTCATCCCTGTCCCCACTCCCAACATCTTAAACCACTCAATAACATGCCTCGGCTTCATCCTAGAACACATCTGCAGCCACTGTCCCGGGGGCAGCTGGACCTCCTTCTTTCGGAAGTTGGTGTATGTGAGTGAGGGTGTGGCTGGGATCTTTTCATGCTGGAGTGAGCACCTTCTACAGGAACATGAGATTGGAGCACTCTGGAACACAACCTCCCTGGAAAGGGCCCAGTAACCCTGGACTCGGTGTAATCTTGCTGGCTTTTCATTAAATAAAATCAAATATTGAGCAAACAGAAGATCACCCTGCCATTTTGTCACAGACACAGTAACTTAATTAGATTAGAATTCTGCCTTTGGGCAGCAGCAGCAGCAAGAATGGGTTTTCAGTAGAGCTGGTGTGAAATGAAAGCCAATATTTTACTTTTATGAGAAGTATACTAGGAAGTTGAGAATTCGCCTGGTCTTGTACCAGATTGGTCTTGTATAACGAAGTCTAAAAGTCATACCACTTTGCTAAGATGGCAAAGCCAATCTTCAAATACCTCAGCGAGTACTGGTCAGGAAAAACCTCAGACCAAGGCATTGAGAAAGTAACAAAATTCCTAAATTTAAGACAAAAATATAAAAACCCAGTGAAACAAAATGCTATATCATAAGTTGGATGGTGTGAGCATCATCATTAAATTGGTAATTAGCACACTGGGAAAAAAAAGATGTCTGTGAAGCTCAGAAAATCAGTTTTAAAAAAAACCTACCAGCCTATCAAAAGGAGAGACAACTTTCATCTAACTTACTCTGAAGTAGGGCTAGGTCCCTCGTCACGGTAATTTCACCACCATAGTGAAAAGATGGCAATCTCATCTCCAACTCTTCTGGTCTCAACTGCTGAGGTTCTCCTTATTTTGCCAACTACCTTGTGCCTCTGTTTCCCAGGCCTTAAAATAGGAGTAAGAACTTTGAGCCTGAGGGATAGTTGTATGGGTTAGAGATAATCCTAGTTCTTGGTTGCTAGTAGCTATGGGATGACTGCTATTATCCTTGACCCCTCCAATTCTGCCCATTCCACCTACCCTCCCCCACCCCCTGCCTGCAACAGCTCTAGAAGGACCCGTTCTTCTCCAGGCCCAATGTGTCTGCTGAGACACAGTTCCCAGAATCTGTCCTCTCTCCTACCAGTCTTGCCTGTCTTCCAGCTGACCGCTAGCAGAGCTTATAAAAGAACAAACCTTGTTAACATACTACTGTTTCAAAATATTCCCAGCCTCCCCACTGCCAACTGGATATAGTACAGAGTCTTTAATGTGGCCGTGATGTAGTCTTGGACATCCATCTGGACTTGCCCAAGTCCATGTGTTCATCCCTGTCTTACAGAGTTGTGTGACAAAGCTGTTCTGAGTACCTTCAACATGAAGGCACCTGCCTTCCTCAGTTGCTTGCCGCTGAATAAGACAGGCAGACATTGAACAACAGAAAGTATGTAATGATGAATTGGGATAAGCATTCTGAAGAGAAACAGGTGCCAGTGAGCATCTAGTGAGAGGACATTTCTTAACTAGCAAGGTCACAGGGAATCCATTCGAGGAGCTAACATTTCAGTGGAGCGCAGAAAGACAGATGAGAAGGTGCGGGGGAGGAGCAAACCAAGAAGCCAGCAGGACATCCTTGACATTTCTGCCTGGCAAACATCTCTAAAGTCATGTCCCGTGAAATCATCCTCAAATGTTCTCAAGTTAACCCTTTCTTTCTATGCTCCCTCAGCACAGTGGAACAGCCCTCTCCAACTCTCCATTCATACCTCGATCCTGGGGACAGCCACCACGGCTTGTCCAGAAGGGACACCTTTAGTCTGGGGAGGGTATGCTAAAAGCAGAAATACAAATAAGTCAGGTCTTTGCTTAACATGACCATGTGTGCATAGACAGATGTGGGGAAGCCTTCCAGACTCCCAGGCGAGGCCAGGACACCCCTTAAGAACAATTAGCAAATGTAACAATGGGGTAAGAATGCCTGAGCCAGTGTCTACTTCATGAGAGGCTGAGGAAAGAGGCAAAGAAGAATTTGAGATATGTTTGAAGACAGTTTGACTGCTCACTTGAGAGGTAGAAATCCATCTGGTAGGAAGAACAATTGGCAAATCCCCAGCAGAAGGGTCCCAAGAGTGGTACCCTAGGAATGCCATGTCTAATTGACGCTGCAGGACTGCTAACCAAAAGGTTGATGGCTCAAACCCACCAACTACGACTTCAAAACCCTATGCAGGGTCACTATGAGCCAGAACTGACTTGACAGCACTTAACAACACAACAGCAGTCATGACGGCCTAATGAACATAGATGCAAAAGGAGCTTCTCTTCATTTCCTAGGACTGCTAGAAGTAAGTACCCTAAAGCACCTCTCTGCTGTACAGTTGTAATCGTAAGTTGGGTTGCATGGCTATTTGTGTAATGTTCCTTGCCCATCCCCCCCACCCCCCCATCAGCCTGCAGATGCTGCCAGGCAGGGGACTGCATTGGTTTATGGCCACCACGGTGTCCTGGGAGCCTAACACTGCCTGGCATGGAGCTCAGTATAAAATACCGACAGCAGCAGACATCACCCACAGCTCCAAGCACCAAGCAAGACTCAGAATAAGCCCTCAGCACATTGCAAGGTGAACTTTCTAAGCCAGATATATTCTAAATTGACCCCAGTGAAAATCAATTCATAGTCCAATGTCTATGAAGGGAAGTTATGACAATGCAAGAAGAGGACATGGGTTTGAATTATTGACCCTACCAACGACCATTTCTGCCTCAGAACAATGGTGATGATATAGACCTGAAGGCATCATAATCAACCCGTGGTCACTTCTGTCATTGTAGTTATGGAGTTCAGCCTCCTCCTGTCACATGTCTTCTCTCCTTAGCACAGATGAACACTGATTTACTCTGTTAATGGCAGTAGGAAACCACGTGTCCCTCATAGCAGGTTTACGAGTATGGCTGTGGTTACCTGACCACGGACTATATGCCCTTCCGGATTTCATGTCCCAAAGGCTTTGAAAGCTACAGACAACTCTCAGCTCGGAAAACGATGCTAAAAAGGTTGGGGCCTTGGTCACCAAATCTTTCACAAATGACTTTCACCTTGTACGTCCTGTCCAATGCCTGCCTGGTTGGGTTTCGAGCTTGAAGAGTCTGAACATCACTTTGGACATGTGACTATGACGCAGACTTCAGGGTTGCAAGGCAAAGTGTCTGACTCTGGGGGTCTCAGCTGAAGCCCTGGTACCTGCATTTTCATATGGATCACCAAGCAGGAGAATGGCCCAGTCCGCCCAGTCTTGCGCCAGCCAGAGCCTCTGGGCCTCCACACCAGAATGGTGTAGACATCCCACCCCATTTCCGACAGGTTGATACCAGGACCTGCCTCCTGACTTTTTGCACAAGTGCAGGTGGCCCAAAGGCTAGAAAAGATCCCCTCTGGCTCCACCCTGGTCCTGCAGCCCCAGCCTCCCCATATTCGCGGAGCTCTAGGGCCACCGCTGGAAGCATGGGTCCAGTCAGTGTGCTCCCAGGAGGCGGGGCCAGGACGGGACCAGTCCCTTTGGGAAATTCCCAGGGCTTTTTCCTACAGCTGTGGCTGTAGGTGGCAGTAGGTGAGGCGTGGGCATTGGGAACTGTGCCCTCCTCCCAGGGGTGCCCCTACTGGAGACACATGGAACGACAATCCCTGCAGGGATCAAAAGGACAAAGACAGGGCTGAGAAAGCATCTTCCTGACCTCACTTCTTCCTAGCTCTATCCCGAGAGTACATTTCGTGATCCCAATCACACAGATGAAGAAACCGAGGCCCCCAGAAGGATGAGGAGTGGTGTTTATTGCGATGAAATGGGTAGACCCAAACCATGAGTCATGTGACTCTGGGGATTCTGGAGAGGACCCCGTTTGACCTCAGGGACCACAGGCAAGAAAACTCCCCAGAGTGATACAATGACGAGGTCAATGGCAGCAGCGGCTCACCAAGGGCTGCATCCGGGCCCCACCTTTGTACTGTAGATGCAGCATCTGGATCCCATGAGCTTCAAAGTAGAACTGAGTTTGATAAGGTTTCCTTAAGGAAACAGATTGCCACCTGATTAAACCAAAGCCAAGTCCACAGCTGTGAGGCTGACCTCAACTCATAATGACCCTGCAGGACAGAGTAGAACTGCCCCCACAAGGTTTCCAAATAGTCTGTGAAGCTGACCACCACATCTTTCTTTCGAAAAGCAGCTGGTGGGTTGGAGCTGCTGACCTTTCAATTATCATCCCAACACTAAATCCATGACAACTGATTAGCTGTGTTAATTGCACAAGCAAAGTCCTCTGGGCCTCATATTATTACATTGTTAAGTACCATGGAGTCGGTTCCGACTCATAGCGACCCTGTGACCCTGCACAGGGTTTCCGAGGCTGTAAATCTTTACCGGAGCAGAAAGCCTTATCTTTCTCCCGTGGAATGGCTGGTATTTTCCAACTGCCGACCTTGAGGTTAGCAGCCAGATTTGTAAGCACTACATGCGCACAGGAGTGGAAGAAGCAAAGTTTATGGGAGCCCAAATCCTGCCTGGCAGAGAGTCTCAGGGAAGACCACCCATTGCAAACTGTACTTTTCATTGACCAGAGGGTGATTTTCTGTTCTGTTCCCCAGAGTGCTTAGTCCTTCCAAATTGCTTGCTAACTGCTCTTGGCCCTAATTGCAGCACTTCCCTTAGCAACAGCTGGAGTCGGTGACCTACCTCTTTCCCCGCTGCAGACCACCCTTGTGTATTTTTCAACAGAATGTTCTCCCATAATGCTGCCTGTTTGGAAAGGCCCCATGCTTTTGACATTCCCAGGATGCTGCCTCTGAGTCCGCGCCACTCCTCCCCCATCCTCTCCTCCTGGTTGGGCCTTTAAGACAAAGCTGAAAGTGTCTACTCTAGGGAGGCCCAGGAGTTCCCCAACTCTCAGAGCCCTCAGTAGGTCACTGTGCTCCTTAACTGCTACTGCTGTCAGGCTGCTAAGGTCTCCCTTCACCCTCCTACCCTCTGCGTGCTTGGGTGCCTGCCCCAGTGAGCAACCACCCCAGATGTCAGTGAACAGGTGACGCACCACACCGAATGTCCCCACCTAGCACCCATTTCCTGGAGGGAGGGAGGTTTCAAAGCCAGGGATCTTTGATTTGTAACAAATACAGGCATCAGACACCCCACCCCACTCCACCCGCAGGAAGGATGCAGCCTTGCCACCCCCACTCTTAGCAGATTTGTCAACAGAGTGTAGGTGCTTCATCACTAGGTCTGCAGGTCGCCAGCCTCCAGTAAACCCGCCCTGGGGGTGCCCAGAGACCTGCGGGGAGCGAGCTCGACAGTGCCCAGGACCACCCCAGGTTTCAGGTGAGACGTCTGCACTTTCCTTCACCCTGCTCACAGTCTTGCCCCATCTAGGACATCCTGGGAGCCATTGGGGCCACTCTTCCCTCTGTCCTTAGGAGCCATAGTGGCACATTGGATTCAAAATTGAGTTGCTAACGCAAAGATTGGCAGTTCGAACCCACCGGCCACTGCTCGTGAGAAATATGAGGTGTTGTCTACGTGGGGAGAAGAGAGGTACTGGCCTTCAGGCCCTTTCAGGGGTCCCTGCTGCCTCCCCTGCCTCCTTCAAGTGTGGTGCCCTCCCCCTTACCAATGTCTGTTGCTCCTCCCTCAGCATGCAGCCAAGCAAGACCCCCCAACCCTGACACTGGACACCCCCTCTCTCTCCACCACGCAGTCCCCCTGTGAGTTCACAGCTAGGAGTTCAGGAACTCATCCCCACTGGCTCCAGGGCAAGGTTGTCGCCCCAGGGGCAGCTCCGGGCCTCACTCCCAGCAGCTTGCAGCCAGCAGCACTATCAGATCCCACAAAGCAGCCTTGAACCCACTAGCAAGCATTCTTGATTCCTCTCCACAAGCCCTGATGTTGCTCTTAGTTGCCATTTGGTGACCATTTTGTTACTATGCAGTTGCTGTCCTAGCTATCTCATATAAGTGAAAGCATTCAGTACTGTTCTTTGGGGGATGGCTTCTTTCACACAACTTCCTATTTTCAAGGCTCATCATGTTGCAACATGTATCAGAATTTCATTTCTCTCTATGGCTGAATAATAAACCATTGTCTGTGTGTAGAGCCCTGGTGGGGTTAAGTTTGGAGCTGCTAACTAAAAAGGTCAGTGATTCGAACTCACCTGCCACTCCTTGGAGGTTGTTCTGACCCCTTTGCCTATTGGGAATAGTGCTGCACTGAGCATTGACGTATCTCTTTGTATCCCTGCTCTCAATTTCAAGTATGCCCCTAGGAATGGAATTCCATGTTTAACAGAACTGTTTTTCCACAGTGCCTGAACATGCCCACCATTAATGCGGCAGTGCTCCAATGTCTCCACATCCTCACCAACACTTGTTACTTTCTGTTTTTCTGACAACAGTCATCCTAGTGGGTGTGACGTGGTGCCTCGTGTGAGATTTTTTTCATTTCATGAATTACTAAGGATGCTGCATATCTTTAATCTGTCATCCACTTATAGTTCACGTCATTTCTGATCATGTGGAATTTATATCTGTCATTTTGCTACTCATTTTATGGCCTCTGCTTTTGTTGATTGTGGTGTTCCTCCATTAGAGTCTTCTGTGTTGATTAAATCTTCTCTCAAACCAAACTCACTACTTCCCAGTTAATTCCAACTCATATAGACTCTGCATGGAGTTTCCAAGGCTGAAAATCTTTATGGAAGCTGAAAGAAGCAGCATCTTTTTCCCGCTCCTTTTGGTGGATGATTTTCAGTTCCTTGTCATTTTTCTTCTATTTGTTGAGGTGTTTTTTTGTTTGTTTGTTTGTTTTTTCCTTAATGGTTGCCCTGGGGATTATAACTGACAGTTTCTCCCTTTCCTCTTCCAGGTTCCCACCCTGGCCTGGTCACTGCTCCCCAAAAGTCCCCCAGTTGACAACTGCAGCCAAACCAGACACTTGGAAAGGGTGAGAAAGGCTCACCTGCCTGGAGGGCCACGGGGTGGAGAGGATGCAAGCAAGGACAAGGGAGACCTGGGCGCACTTGGGGGTAGAGAGAACCCTCCTACAGGGCCCAGCTGGCTTCTCTGTGGGCCTTGAAGAGGCCCTAAGCCACAGCTTGGCAGTTCAGGTGAGTCTTGGGCCCAACGGCAGAAGAGGAACTATGACTCTCGGGATGATGGTGGGGTGAAAGGGCAGCCAGGCCCAGGTCAGCGTAGGGGTCAGTGTGGGGAAGTGTTCTCTGAGCTAGGGCACCAAAGGGAGTCAGATCAGGTCACCACAAAGCTCCTAGATCTCATGGGAAACCCCTCCCTGCACCGCTCTGAATGGTGCTGATGGAGCCCCTGCTAGGAGGCCCTGGCCCAGTCCAGCGACGACATGACCTTTACAGGGGGCTATTGCTCGACAAGGTTGAGGGCCCCACAGAGCAGGTACTGTGCTTGGCACTGAGTCAAGGAACACCCCGTGCAGCCCGAGGGAACAGCTGCCTGTGTGGGCCCAGCTGGTGGAGGCTGCCGCCCAGGCTGGGAGGCAGAGGCCGGGAGCAGCCAGCGAGAGGCCATGGCCTGCCTGGGGCACCCCCAGCCTTGATCCGTATCCAGCTTGGTCCAGGCCTCCCCCACAAGGCCTGGGCCCCGCCCTGGGACTATCTGGCAGGCTCTGGGGTAAGGTGGCCCCAGGCCTCTGCTGGACAAGCTCAGCCCTCAGCCCTGCAAAGGCTCCCTGCCCCCACTTGCCCTGGGCACCATCCGGCTACAGACCCTGTGAGCCAGCCCCTCCCATCACCCCGCCTGGGGCAGGCACATGGAGTTCTCATTGAGCCGGACACTACCCACTGTCATCACCCCAGGTCTCCTTTGAGTCAGCACTGCCTATCCTGGTTGAGGGCAGCTCCGTCCTGGACAGTGGGCCCTGAGGGCAGGGTGCCCAAGCCCAGCCTGAGAGCTCAGGAGCCCCCATGGCGTCCCTCTCAGGACCCTTCTGTGGGCACCTGGGGATGGGGGACGAGGTGTGGCAACCCCCAAGGGCAGAACTGGGCAGGGAACAAGAACCTGAGGAGTAGCGTAAGGTGGCAGAAGGCCCCACAGCACCCCTAGATCACCCGGACGCCCCTGTTTTTCTTGCGGGAGAAAAGGGCTTGGTTTCAAGTTTCTTCTTCCGCAACTTCAGCGCCTCAGCACGTGCACATGGCGGGGGATGGGGGAACCCTGTCCAAAAGGGGAATCAGTTTAGCCAGCAGCTACCAAGGCCATGTCCTTCGGCTAGGCTTCCGGGCTGTCATCATTGACAACAACGTGCTGCGGGTCCTCAGACTGAGTCTCCGGGGCTGTCAAACCTAACCACATACTGCGGATCCTTCCGCAGAGCCCCGCCCTGAGTGGTATAAATACTGAAAATGCTGCGCTCCTAACTGAAAGGGTGGAGATAGAGTCCCCCCAGGGGTGCCTCGGAATAAAGGCCTGGTTATCCACTTCCTAAAAAAAGAGTCAGCATTGAAAGCCTTATGAAACACAGCTCTCTCTGGCACTCATGGTATTACCTGACTGGGATGGATTTATGGAGGGTCCTTAGCTAGTATAGGGACCCCGGGGCTGGTGCAAACGGTGAACACCTACCTCAGCTGTAACCAAAAGGTTGGTGGTTTAAGTCTACTCAGAAGTGCCTCGGAAGAAAGGCCTGGTGATCTACTTCTGAAAAGTCAACCATCAAAAACCCTGTGAACCCGGGTGGAGACCTGGTTGGCCAGCAGTGTGGCAAGATCTGGGGACTCCTGGGCCCAGAGTCAGTGACAAAGCCACAGAGGACCAGAGTGGAGAGTGAAGCATCCAGCTGATGAGAAGAGAGGGGATATGCATAAGAACACCCACACTTGTAGATAATACCCACTTGACCTGGCTTCAATGACTAGATGATCAGAGCTCAACCAGAAGAAAGAAGAGGGAGAAAAAAAGTATTCTGATACAATTTGATGAACTTGACCTACGCCTATGGATGCAGTAGCTCAAAAGAGGGAACAAATATTTAGAGCGAGGATCATTCCCACCCTTTCAATACACAGAGTAGACAGGTATGGGCATCTTGGACATTGGCTACCCAAAATGGGGAGGGGGGGAGGCTGTAAAGGCAAGAAATGACTGACTTACAATCTTTCAATAGGGAACCTAGATCCAGAGGGCGTGAAGGAAGGTAAAATCTCCACTGAGTAGTATCAAATCTGTCTAGGCGGGGCTGGTGAAAGGAGATGTGGATAGGTCTCGTGTGATACAACAGTGAATAATTGTTATCAGGACTGATTGTGAGGGTTGGAAATGTAAAGGTAGACGTTTTGTAGCAAAAGGAGGGGAGTGATTGACTTTGCAGTCTGGGATCAGAGGTCCCTGGGACCATCAAGGGAGAAGAGCGGAGAGTGGGACCCTACCCAGAGAAGCAGTGACGCCAGAGACAGAGGCAGAGAAGATGACATGGAGAGATGGAGCAGCTGAGAACTGTAGACCCAGAGAGGGAGAGGGGCTGTGTGCTGACGACCGGGGGCAGGCTTGCAGGGTATATACCCTTTGGTTGGTTAATGATGCATGGAGGGGATTGTAACCATGGCAATGAAACGATTTACGATAGGATGAGTGTAAAGCTAATGTTATCCCATGTAAACTATCACATAATTCACAATAAAACATTTAAAAAAAAAACAAACCCTGTGGAGCAGGAGCACAGTTCTGGTCCTCTACTAGTGAGGTCACCCTGAGTTACAATCTATTCAAAGACAACTAGTTTGTTTTGCTTTGTGTTACTGGTGAGTCCTTCCACTGTGTTTCCAGAGTCTGGACTGGAGGCCCTAGACCTCCGTTGACTAGCCATGTGACTGCAGGCAAGTCCTTCCTGCACACAGCGTCTTCACCTGGAGAAGAGGGGTCGTAACTACTGACCCCAGCTGCCTCCCTGGGCTCAAACACATGGCTCCTGTTCTGTAAGCAGGGAGTCAGCTGCTCCCTGTCTCCAGCATCTCACTGCAAGCCACAGACCTCATAGCAGAAGACAGAACTGATTCCTCATAGATGGTGGCACTGCCCCCTCCCCAGGATGCTCCTGCGTCCTAGCTGTGTGACATGTGCCTGGGAGATGTGGGGAGCAGGCTCACTGTTCTAGGCTCCAAAGGCTCTTGCATCTTGGGGATGGATGGGTGATGGGCCACGGGGCCCTGCTGTTCCTTGTTGGGTCAGGTGTAGGGGGCAGGAAGCACAGAGTAGACAGCACAGAGTGTGGTGATCCAGCCACACTGAGACCAGGTATGTGCGTGCCTTGTGTTGTAGAACAGGGCCACAGGTCCTGAGGGATGCTTGATGGTGACATGGGCAGCCCTCCTGGAGACTTATCTTTCCCTTCCGTTGCCTGCACATGAAAACCATTTTCTTGGTGGTTGGGACAGCTCTGCCCTCTTTGCGATGGGGGCCATGGATCAAAGTGAGGTTCAGGGGACAGAGGGAACAATGGGGTAGTGGTTTTCTGCATGTAAAACAAGAGCCACAAGTTTAAATCCAGATGGGCAGCTGGGGCCAGAAGCAGCATCACTGGAATGCTGGCAACAGGAGAGTTGGAGGAGACGTAAACAGAGAGTCCAGGGTCTGGCGGAAGATGGGCCGCAAATGACTGGGGCTTTGGGTAGAGTGTGGCCTGAAAGTTTCTGGAAGACCACAATCAAGGTGAACCTTTCCAAGGCTCCTATGCTTTGAGGACTAAAGTGTGACTGACCCAAGCCATGGTATTTTTAATTTGTCTCATATGCATGTGATAGCTGGACAATTAACAAGACATGAGGAGAATTGATGCTTTGGCAAAAGTTCCGTGGACTTCCAGAAGAACAAACAAGTCTGTTCTAGTTTGTCTCTCATACCTTGGGCATGCTCTCAGGAGGGACCAGTCCCTCAAAAGGAGTAGCATGCTTGGTAAAGCAGAGGATCTATGAAAACTAGATGGACACAGTAGTTGCAACAATTGGCTCACACAGAGCAACTCTGAGGATGGCTCAGGACCAGGTAGGGTTTCCTTCTGCAGTGCACGGGCGTTTTATGAGAGTGCCTAATGACGAGACTCCTGTAGCTCAGTAACACATGCTCACCCCCTTCCAAGCACCGGGGGACCAGGGTCTGAGGTGGGGCCCTGACTCCAGGGCACTAGCAGCCCAACTGCCCAGGCTGTGACTCTTCTCTGTCCACCTGCCACCAACAATTGCCACATACAAGTAGTCTAGGAGGTTGTATGGGGAGCAGATGAAAGTGTCCCAGCCTTGACCCTTTGTGTCAGGCTCAACAGTGCGGCCCCCACCACACACATGCACGCACCCCCATCTCTGCGTCCTGCCTCGCGAAGGACCTGGTGCACAACCATAGCCTGAGGGCTGCCTCAGGTCCGAGAGTGGAGACCACTGCTGGACTGTCTTACATCCATCACCACACCCCCCAGAAGTGCCCCTTCACTGGGTACCCAGGGCTTAGCAGGCTGTGAGGAAGGAGTCCGGCCTCTGCAGCGGAGACAGTCCTCATCCTGGGCCCCAAGGACTCTCAGAGCTTAGGACGGTGCTTCAGAGCTGACTGGGAGCTGGGAGGGGTTGGGGGGGCAGGGCACTCTGGGTAGGACTTGGGGCACATGGCAGATCCCCCTTCTTTCCCACCAGAGAGGAGGAAGTCCAGCAGCTGGACACAGGCCACTGCTGCCAGTAGGCAGGCACTCATACCACCACCCCCACCCCCACACACAGACACACACCCATGAACCACAGCAGAGAGGAGACTCAGCAGAAACACTCAATGAGATTTATTGAAGAGAAACATGAACATGAACTGGAACTGTTGAAGGGAAATGAATCCGAACAGAAAGGGGGCTGCAACCACCCCCAGGGGTCCCTAACCAGGAGCCTCTGCCACCCTCACAGCGGGCCCTCCCTCTGCCCCAGGGCCCGCCTCCCAGGGGACAACAGATTCTGGAAACATCGGTTGGCTTCCGGGGACCTCAGCACAGTCCAGCCCCAGCCCCTGGAGCGAGCCCCTGCCCCGTGGGCCTAGGGAACAGCCACAGAAGAACACTGGAAAACACGCCGCTGGGCACTCGGCACCAAGTCAAGGAAACGGAGTCACCAACAGCAGCAGGGGTGGAGTTTCAAGCACAGTCCCTTCGTGGACCCCCTCAGCCCTCCAGGTCCATCCTTCTTCCTTCAGGCGGTAGGTAGCGCTCGGGGTGAGGGTGGTCACTCCCGTGTCCGCCGTCTTCCGGGGCTGGGCTGGGGTCTCCGGGGAGGAACGGCTCCCATGAGAAGGCACACCTCCACAGCAAGAAGCAACAGTTGGCTGCAGTCTACTTGGGACAAGCGGACGTCGAGGCCCCCACCCAGTGGACGACGACGACGAAGAGGGAAGGGGCATGGAGGCCGTGTCTCCAGGTGGCCCTGGTCTGGGTGCTCCTGGGCAAGCAGGCGTGGGGCTGGGGCTTCGTGGTGGCACTGCGTGGTGGGGCCGCGATGGGATGGGGCCCCTCAGAAGGGCTGAGAGGGAGGGGGCGGGCCCGGAGGGGGCTGGCAGGCCCTTCCCCGGGCCCCGATGCGGCCCTGGGGCCTACTGGTCTGAGGTGGACTCGAAGGACTCGGGCAGGCTCAGCTCGCCTGCCTCGCCCTCGTTCTCAGACTCCTCCAGGATGGGCTGGAGCCGCTCCTCGTCGTCGTCGTTGTGGGGCTCCGCGGCCTCCTCCGCCTCCATGGCTTCCGGTTCTCCTGCCTGGGCGAGGCCCTCGGGCCCACAGCCTGAGCCTCCCGGGCCGGACCCAGGAGCGCTGCCCACCTGGGCTAGAGCGGGAACACTTTCTGCTTTGTGAGTGGCAGGGGCGGCCTTTGCAGTGGGTTCAGTGGCATCTCCAGTGTCCTGAAGAGCCTCATTGGCCTCTTCATTGTTTAGGGCAGCTTTGGCAGCATCTTCATTGGCAGAAGCGGTCTGGGCTACGTATTCATTGGTCAGAGTGGTGAAGGTGGCATTTTCACTTCCTGGGGCCTCCTCAACAGCCTCTTCCTTGGCGAGGTCAACCTGGTCAGCACAGTCACCGCCGGGGGCAGTTCCTGCACTATCCTCACTGACTGGGTTGAGTTGGTTGACATCTTCATTGGCTGATGCCACCTCAGCAGCTTCTCCACCACTTAAGGCAGTTTCTGTGGCAAATTCATTGGCTGGGTCAGACTGGGCAGCACTTTCACCATTTATGGTCTCCTCAGCAGGATCTTCATAGGCTGGGGCAGCCTGGGCAGCATTTTCATTGATTGGGGTGACCTGCATGGTAGCCTGGGCTCCACAGGTCCCTTCCTCTGCCAGGGACTGTTCCCTCCTGGCCTGGGCAGCTTCCCATGCCTCAGTCTCCCTAACCATCCGCAGCAGCCCCACGAAGCCAGGAGGCTGCCCCACCATGCGCATCTGCCTCAGCTTGTTGTATAGCATTAGACTGGGGCGGGCCCGCATCAGCACCTGCCGTGCACGCACCTGGTCTGCAATGGCCGGGTGCACCGCCCCCTTCTCCATGGCCATCTGCAGCAGGCCTTCCTGGCGCATCACGTAGGCAAAAAGGCTCTCCCCGGGCTGTTGGGTGCAGGTGAGAAACTTGAGTCGTGCTGTCATGCGTGTGTCCTGGGTCCCAAACACCTGCACTATGGCAACAAGGCAGTCCTGTGTGGGGAGGTTGGGGTCTTCTGCGAGCAGCCCGCACAGAAGATTCAGGGCGGGGCCACTCAAGCACTCCACCAGCCTCCTCCTCTTCTCCCTCTCTGACACATGGCGCCACAGGTACATCATGTCGTAGGCGTGGTCCAGCCAGCCCTCAAAGGGCTCTTCCCCAGGGACAGGCTCTTCCCGCCCGGAAAAGGGTCTCAGTTCCTGGTAGGCCAGACTCTGCACCATGGGTTGCAGGGCGTTCCTCCATTGCTGCACCCAGACATCGGCCTCATCTTCATCTCGTGCCTCACCTAAGGCTGCTGCTACACCTAACACTCCGGCTATACGTTCATATCTTGCCTCACCTGCTGTTCCTACCCCACTTGCAGCTCCTGCCTCACCTGCAGCTTCGGCCTCACCTGCAGCTCCTGCCTCACCTGCAGCTCCTGCCTCACCTGCAGCACCTGTCTCTCCTGCAGCTTCTACCACATCCTCAACTCCTGCCTCACCTGGGGCTCCTGTGTCACCCGAAGCCCCTGCCACAGTCTTAACTCCTGTTTCACCTGGGAATCCTCCCTCACCTGGGGCTCCTGTCTCACCTGCTGCTCCTTCTTCATCTTTACCTTCTGTCCCATTCTCAGCACCTGCCTCATCTGCAGCACCTGCCTCATCTGCAGATCCGGCATCACCTTTGGCTCCGACCTCACCTTTACCTTCTGCCACATTCTCATCTCTTCTCTCACCTGCAGCTTCTGTGTCAACTGTGGCTTCAGTCTCACCTGGGGCTCCTGACTCCCCTACAGCTTCTACCACATTCTCAAGTTCTACATCACCTAGAGCTCCTGCCTCAATTGGGCCTCCTGCCTCACTTGCAGCTCCTACCTCACGTGGGCCTCCTGCTTCACCTGGGGCTCTTACCTCACCTACAGTTTCTGGCCCATCCTCAGCTCCTGCCTCATCTTCAGCTCCTGCCTCACCTGTCCTGTTGGTCACTTCTTGCCCCTGGGGCTGTTCAGGCAAAGTGGGTCTCCCCTGCAATTCAGCATCAGGGACTTGGGGCAGGTAGATCACCCTCCAGGGTCCCCCTTTGCCTGGAATCTGTCTGGGGATGAGGCTGCGGTTTAAGTAGTCAGCAAATTCAATCAAGGCGACTCTGGTCCCCAGCTCCTTCCTGAAGACTTTGCCCAGCACTCGGTACCTGCCCAGGGACCACAGGGCGGCCCGCACTGCCTCCTGGAACTCATCCTCCTCACAGTCCTCTGGGATGCCCAGGAGCAGCAGGGATCGCTGCGCGTTCACACCCATCCACCTGCACCAGTCCCGCAGCATCGCCAGCGCCATGGCCGTGGACTTGGGGGGACAACGAGATGGGAGGAACGTCGCAGTCTCCGCAGTCTGTTGAGCCAGAGAAGAAAGGGACATTGGTGCTACGCATCGCACTACACCGCCCACCCCGCCTGGATGCACTAAGGCTCCCCACCACCACCACCATTGCTGCAGCCTGTGGCCCCGCCCCCTCCCAAAACCGCAGCCCGCCATCCCCCCTCCCTCACAGGAGTCAGGAGCCCTGGGCTGCACCCGCCACCATCGCTGCAGGGAAACCTCCATTTGCCCGTACTGAGCCCCCAACAAGACCACAGCAGTTTGAGTCCTTCCCCTTCCCCCATCGCCAGCAACCCAGCAGGGGAGTCGTCCCCCCCCCCCCCCCCGACATACAATCCCCACACACAGCGCAGATCACTGCCCCCCTCATTGCAACCAGGAGCCTCCCTCAGACCCTGAAACCCGCTCTGACGCCTGCCCTGCAGGCTGGAGTCTGGGTGCCGCACCCCTCCCCTCAAGACCCGAGACTATGCCCCCTCCCCTCTCAACACCAACCTCCCTTCTCCCTGCAGCCAAGAGCCCCTCACTGCACTCCCCGTAGCGCCAGACCACAAGCCCCCTCGCTCCCCTGCACCCAATGTAGACCCGGCTGACCCTTGGCTCCATCATCCTGGGCTCCACCAGAGAAAAGCGTCGCTCACCTCCTGCGACTTTGCCTGCGCCCCTAAGACCCAGAGGAAATGCCTCCTCGGGCTCAGCGTCCCCTCAATCAAGCAGAAGGAAGATCGCGCATATGCCACGTGAGCCTGGGCTCCGGAAACACAGGTTCACCAGGCCGGTGGGTTTCCCAGAAGCCCCGCAGAGGAGGGAGACAGACCTCGAGTCTTGGTGCAGGGCGAATGGCTGCGGCAGGAGAGCACGTGAGGAGGCGTCAGTGTTGTCATGGCACCGGGACCTGCGTGGTAAGGCTTGCCAGAGCAAGGCTGGCTGCTCCAGAAGCAACAGGCACACCCACCCATTGGCCAACAGGGTGGCCTGGCACCAAAGGGGGGCGAGGGGAGGCTTAGGGGGGTACGTGGTGGGGAGGAGGAAAGTACCTTGTAGCCAGTTGAGGGGTGTGGCTACGAAAGCTATGCCTCAGGGGGTAGAACTCCCCCCCACCAGCCCCCCTCCCAAATCCAGCCTGCAGCCTGTGCAAGGGCTGGCTGCTCCCACCCAGGAATCTCATCACAGCTTCTTCCTCCCCAGAACCGGCCCTCAGCCCCTATGAGGCTGCTGCACTGGAAAGTGTGCCAGCTTTGAGTCCCTTCAAGGCAGGCTCACCTGTAAGCTAGGCTGTGGTTGTTAAGTGCAGTCAAGTCGGTTCCAACTCCGTGGTGACCCTATCTAGGGTTTCGGAGGCTTCATATCTTTGCGGGAGCAGAGAACCTCATCTTACAACCGCCAACCTTGGAGCTCACAGTCCAGTGCTTATCATATGGAATCGTCCTGCTTTGGGCACTGAACGTCTCTGCCCCTAGGCTGTAAATGGGCCGTGAGAATACATTGCTTTTTATGTAATGCTGAATTGGTTTTGCTAATCATGAGAATATTTGCAAGTCTAATCACGGAGTCCTGGGGTGGTGCGGTGGGTTAATGAGCCAGACTGTAAAGCCGTTTTACTGCAAGGTCGGTGGTTCAAGCTCACCAGCTGCTCCTTAGAAACCCTATACAGGGTTGCTATGGGTCAGAACCAACTCAATGGCACTTAACAACAACAGCCATGAAGAGTATTTTTCGGTGATTTTCTGTTTTATATAATTTCTCGGTCAGATTTTAATGCCAGTCTTATTCTGATCTCATAAAAGGAATTGGGAATTATTTCCTCCTCCTGGGTTTTCTGAAGTAAGTTTGATTGCTGTTAAGACGGTTCGGCCTCATAGCGACGCTGTACAGGGTTCCCAAGGAGGGGTTGGTGAGTGTGAACCACCGACCTTGTGGCTCAAACTGACCTTGCGGTCCAGTGCTTTATTCCCCAGCGCCAGGGCAAGACTCCAACTTACTAACAACAATCATGAGGGATATGTTTCTCCGATTTGTTTTTAACATAATTTCTTTGTCAAATTTGAATGCCAGCTTTATCCTGAGCTCATAAACGGAATTGGGAATTGTTTCCTCCTCCTGGGTTTTCTGAAGTGTTTGAGTAAGATCGATGATTTTTCGTCCTTAAATATCTGCTAGAATTCACGGATGAAATCTTCGGAGCCTGCAAGTTTTTGTTGCACTACTTTGTTTATTTTTTAGGTAAGGTTTTTGATAGTAAATATTTATCTGCAAGACATAGTGCAATTCATATCTTCTCATCTGGAAAATTGATTTCTTTCCACGCATTTGGCAATTTTATTTAAGTGGTTGAAATTATTGGCATATGTTGTTAAGTGTCATCAAGTCGTCTGGACTCATAGCAACCCTGTATAGGGTTTCTAAGGAGCAGCTGGTGGGTTTGAACTTCCGACCTTGGGGTTCACCCTCCAGTGCTGGTCCTCCAGCGTCATACCAGAAGCAGTTCATGATGTTTCTCATTATCCTTTTCATGTGCATGTGATCTCTAGTAAAACATTCTTTCTTCCATTCCTGATGCTAGAAATCATGGTTCTTTTTCTCTAGGGGTTTATCAGTTCTGTAGCTCTTTAAAAAGAACCAATTTATACTTTTGTTAATTTTCCTATAGTTTGTTATGTTTCCTATAGTTTCCTGTAGTTTGTTGTGTCATTACATAACAAACAAATTTTTTTTTATTTTAGTTTACAACCATCTTTACAGTCACACTTCTGACCTCTCCCATCTTCTGAGGATGAGAACAGTTCTCCACATTTATTGAATTCATAGATAGCATTCATCACCAGTGACTGTTATGTGAGAGGATTTTTAAGGGTTGACATGCAAATGAAACCTTTCACAGATACCTTACATTTATGGGGTTTTTTTTTTCCTCGTAAGAGTTGTCATGGGAGTGATTGTATGTCAGGGACAACTGCAGACGTCCCCACATTCCTTACACGGACAGGTATCACATCTGGTGAGTGACCTCGTAGGATGGCTATGGGATGAGTGGTCCATGAAGGCTTTTCCAGATTTGCAGCGTTTCAAAGCATTTACGTCTGTGGGTTTTCCTTGGAGCACATTAAGACCTGGTGTCAGGCTGGAGGTTTCCCCACACTGTCTGCCTTCAGAACTTTCACAGACATTCTCTAGTGTATGATTCCTCAAATGTCTGCCCTGGTTTTCATGGTGACCTTTACTGCCAGGTGATGCTGTGAATTCACTTAACATACAGGACCAGGTGTGATTCTTCGTAAATTGCACATTGATTTGTCCACTGGGTAACTTTTCTCCATTATAATGGTTTCGAGACACTACTGAATCCAGGTTTCTGAAAGTTTCCATCATCACGTCTCTGTAGAGTTTCTTCTGAGCAGGATGCAGAAATTCCCACTCTTCCTGGGTGAAAACCACAGCCACATCTTCAATGACCACTGAGTCCATTTCTTTGCTCCCCCTTCTAGAGGTCTTAGGGCACTGTCACCAAAGGTCACTTCAGAAAGAGGGTCCAGAGTGTAAGCTGAGCGCTGGGCAGTTTGGGAGCAGATGCGTAATGTCTGGTCCGCACACAGTCAGAACACCTGAAGTCCTTTCTGATGACTTATGGGTATGCAAGATGCTCACCCCAGGGCTTCCACTCAGCTGGGGACCACACTGGAGAGCTGGGAGAGTTCTGCTCCCCACTCCACATCTCAGTATTCCACAGAAGCTCTACTTGTTGCTGGGTGGGTCGCAGGAGACTAACAAGCTTTGTGTTGTTATGTAGTTCTCATCTCTATTTATTACTCCCTGTCTTTTGCTTATTTTAGATTTCTGTTGTTCAGCTTTTGTTTAGCTCTGTTAGCTGAATCCTATTTTATTTTTTCATTTCCTCACTTAATTTTCTTTTTTTTTTTTTTTTGTAACCAATAGCTCCCCATTCCTTCCTCTGCTCAGCCCCTGGTAACTCCTAATCTTTTGTCTGCATTCATGGTGTGTTTGAACCATCAACCTTTCAGTTAGCAGCTCAGCCCTCATATAATATCTGTCTGTGTCTGAGATTTCATTCAGCAGAATGGTGTTAAGCAGTTATCACAACTTCATGCCTTTGTATGGGTGAACAGTATTCCACTGTATGGCTTTACTACATTTTGTTTGCCCGTCTACTGGCGGATCCTTGGATTGTTCTCACCTTAAGCAATTATGAACATCGGTGTACATTATATCTTTGAGTCACTGCTTTCGAGTCTAGGAGTGGAATTTGCTATATCCTGAGGAGCCCTGGTGGAGTTGTAGGATAAGCACTGGACTTCTAACGGCAAGGTCAACAGTTCAAAACCAACAGTTACTCTGTGGAAGAAAGATGAGGATTTCTGCCCCCGTAAAGATTTACAGCCTCAGAAACCTTGTATAGGGTCGCTGTGAGTCAGAATCAACTCTAGTGCAGTGGGCATGATACCTCCATCTTTAACATTTTGAGGAACTGGCAGAATGTTTCCCATAGCAACGACATCAGTTTTCATTCCCACCAGCATTGGAGGCATACATACTCCAATTGCTCTACGTCACCTACAACACTTGTTATTTTCTGTTTTGTCATTTTTTCCCCCACACCTATTGGGTGTGGGGTGGTATCTCGTTGTGATATTTATTTGCACGCTGTAGGATAAGCACTGGACTACTAACCACAAGGTCAGTAGTTCAAACCCACCAGTCACTCCATGGGAGAAAGATGAGGTTTTCTGCTCTCAATAAAGATTTACAGCCTCGGAAAACTTATATAGGGTCCCTATAAGTTGGAAAGGACTTGAAGGTACCTAACAATAAAAACAAAGACGAATGAGATTGAGTATCTTTTCATTTGCTTGCTGGTCCTTTGTATATATCTTCTCTGATGAAGTGTCTATTCAAGTCCTTTGCACATTTCCCCCCTTGTGGCAATTCAACAATTTCAATATGTACAACTTAGTGTCTTTTACCATTTTTAATGGGGTTCTCAATCTTTTAGTTGCTGAGTTGTAGAGGTTACTAATTTTGGTAAGTTGTGATTGTATTCAGTTTCAAAGATTTTATAGTGATTTCTCTTTCATCCATGGACTTTTTAGAAATGTAAGGCTAAATGTCTAGATATTCGAAGATATATTATTGTTAGGAGTGCTAGTGGCGCTGCAGGATAAACACTGGACTACTAATCACATTAACAACCTACGATGTGCAGATGATACAACCTTGCTTGCTGAAAGTGAAGAGGACTTAAAACATTTACTGATGAAGATCAAAGAGCACAGCCTTCAATATGGATTGAATGTCAAAATCAAGAAAACAAAAATCCTCACCACTGGACCAGTAAACAACATTCTTATCAACGGAGAAAAGATTGAAGTTGCCAAAGACTTCATTCTTCTTGGATCAACTATCAACACTCAAGGAAGCAGCAGTCAAGAGATCACACGATGTATTATTGCATTAGGCAAATCAGCTGCACAAGACCTTTTTAAAGTGTTGAAGAGCCAAGATGTCAGCTTGAGGACTAAGGTGCGCCTGAGACCCTAGCCATGGTATTTTCAATAACCTCATATGGATGCGGAAGCTGGACAACAAATAAGGAAGACTGTAGAAGAATTGATGCCTTTGAGTTCTGGTGTTGGAGGAGAATATTGAAAGTGCCATGGGCTGCCAAAAGAACCAATAGATCCGTTTTGGAAGAAGTGCAGCCAGAGTGCTCCTTATGGGCCAAGATGGCCAAACTTCGTCTCTCATACTTTGGACATACTGCCAGGAGGGACCCGTTGCTGGAGAAGGATATCATGTTTGGTAAGGTGGAGGGTCAGAGAGAAAGAGGAAGACCCCCCAAGTGGCAGCATCGATGAACTCAAGTGTGGCAACAGTAGTGAGGTTGGCCCAGGATCAGGCAGTGTTTTGTTCTGCTGTGCATAATAAGGTCGCTATGGGTCGGTTCCAACTCAGTGGCACCTAACAACAAGAACAACAACAACTAATCACATGTTTGGCTGTTGTAACTCATCAGCCATTTCACGGGAGAAAAATGAGGTTTCTGTTCCTGTAAAGATTTACAGCCTTGGAAATTCTATACAGGGTCACTGTGAGTCAGAGCCAACACGACAGCACCTAAATAACATATTATTACTGCTATTAATTATTAATCAAATTCCACTGTGGATAGAGAACTTGTTGTTGTTGTTGTTGGGTGCCATTGAGTCAGTACCGACTCATAGTGACTCTATGCACAACAGAACAAAACACTGCCTGGTCCTGGGCCAAACTCACAATTGTTGCTACTTTTGAGCCCACTGATGCTGCCACTGTGCCAATCCATCTTGCTGGAGGTCTTCCTGTCTTTGTCCAACCCTCCACCTTACCAAATATGATATCCTTCTCCAGGGACTGATCCCTCCTGATAATATGCCCGACGTATGAGAAACCGAGTCTGGCCATCCTGGCCTCCAAGGAGCACTCTGGTTGCACTTCTTCCAACACAGATCTGTTGGTTCTTTTGGCAGCCTATGGCACTTTCAGTATTCTCCTCTAACACCATAACTCAAAAGCATCAATTCTTCTACAGTCTTCCTTATTGACTGTCCAGCTTTCGCATGCACATGAGGTCATTGGAAATACCATGGATTGGGTCAGGCGCACGTTAGTCCTCAAACTGACATCTTTTTTTAAAGAGGTTTTGTGCAGCAGATTTGCCTAATGCAATATGTCATTTAATTTGTTGACTGCTGCTTCCATGAGTGTTGATGGTTAATCTGAGCAAAATGAATTTTTTGACAACTTCAGTCTTTTCTCCATTAGTAAGAACGTTGTTTATTGGTCCAGTGGTGAGGATGTTTGTTTTCTTTACATTGAGATGCAATCCATACCAAAGGCTGTGCTCTTTGAGCTTCACTTTCAGCAAGCAAGATTGTATCATCTGCATATTGCAGGTGGTTAATGAGTCTTCCTCCAATCCTGATGCTACGTTTTTCTTCATAGAACCCAGCTTCTCAGATTATTTGCTCAGCATACAGGTTGAATGAGTATGGTGAAAGAATACAAGCCTGGCGCACACCTTTCCTAATTTTAAACCATTTGGTGTTCTCTTGTTCTGTTCGGACAACTGCCTCTTGGTCTACGTACAGGTACTTCATGAGCACAATTAATTGTTCCGGAATACTCATACTTCGCGATGTTGTCCATAGCTTGTCATGATCCACACAATCAAAAGCCTTTGCGTAGTCAATAAAGCACAGGTAAACATCTTTCTGGTATTCTCTGCTTTCAGCCAAGATCCATCAGACATCAGCAATAATATCTTTCGTTCCAAATCCTCTTCTGAATCTGGCTTGAACCTCTGGAAGTTCTCTGTCAATGTATGCTTGCAGCCATTTCTGTATTACCTTTAGTAAAACTTTACTTGCATGGGATATCAATGATATTGTCCGATGATTTCCGCATTCTGTTGGGTCACCTCTCTTTGGAATGGGCGCAAATACAGATCTCTTCCACTCAGTTGGCCAGGTAGTTGATTTCCAAATTTCTTAGCAGAGATGAGTGAGTGCCTCCAGTGCTGCCTCACTTTGTTCAAACATTTCCATTTGTATTCCTTCAATGTCTAGTGCTTTGTTCTTTGCCAATGCCTTCAATGCACGTTGGACTTCTTCCTTCAGGATCATTGGCTCTTGATCATATTCTACCTCTTGAAATGGCTGAACATCGACCATTTCCTTTTAGTACAGTGACTCTGTGTATTCCTTCCATATACTTTTGATGCTTTCTGCATCATTCAATAATTTTCCCAGAGAGTCTTTCAATACCACAAGTCAAGGCTTGATTGAATTTTTTTCTTCAGTTCCCTCAGCTTGAGAAATGCTGACCGTAGTCTTCTTCCCTTTTGGTTTTCTAACTGCAGATATTTGACTTTGTCTTCTCAAGCTGACCTTTGAAATTTTCTGTTCAGCTTTGTACCTTCCATTTGCTTTAGCATCTCTATGCTGGAGAGCAAGTTTCAGAGTCTCTTCTGACATCCATTTTGGTCTTTTTCTTGTTTCTTGTCTTCTCAATGACATTTTGCTTTCTTCCTTTATGATGTTCTTGATGTCATCCCACAACTCTTCTGGTCCTTAATGTCCAATGCATCAGATCTGTTCTTCAGATGATCTCTAAATTCAGGTGGGATATATTCAAGGACATATTTTGGCTCTTGTGGCCTTGTTTTCATTTTCTTTAGCTTCAGTCTGAATTTTCATATGAGCAATTGATGGTCTGTTCCACAATCTAACTCTGGGATATGGAGCTTTTTCACCATCTCTTTCCACAGATGTGGTCAATTAGAATTTTGTGTATTCTATTTGGTGAGGACCACGTATATATTTGTCTTTATACTGTTTAAAAAAGATATTTGAAATGAACAAATAATTGATCTTGCAGAAGTCTATCATGCAATCTCCAGCATCGTTTCTGTCACCAAGGCCATATTTTCCAGCTACTGACCCTTCCTCTTTGTTTCCAACCTTTGCAGTCCAATCGCCAGTAATTATCAATACATCTTCATTGCATATTTGATCAATTTCAGACAGAAGAAGTTGGTAGAATTTTTCAATTTCATTCTCATTTGCTTTAGTGATTAGTGCGTACATTTGAATAATAGTGGTATTAACTGTTCTTCCTTATAGGCGCATGGATATTATCCTATCACAGACTGTGTTGTGCCTCATGAAAGATCTTGATTTTTTTTTTTTTTTTTTTTGACGATGAAGGCGATGTGATTTCTCTTCAGTTTGCCATTCCCGGCATAGCAAACCATGTCAAATTAAAAATGTCCGATACTGGTCAATTTCAGCTCACTAATGCCTAGAATATCGATGCTTATGTGTTCCATTTCATTTTTGACAATTTCCAATTTTCCTAGATTCGTATAACCCTATGTTCCTGTTTCTCTTCATTTTGAGTTGTGCCCCATCAGCAAATGAAGGTCCAGAGGGCTGTACTCCATTTACATCATCACAGTCCACTCTACTTTGAGGAGGCAGCTCTTCCCAAGTCGTGTTTTGAGTGCCTTCCAACCTGAGGGGCTCATTTTCTGGCACTAGATCTGACAGTGTTTCACTGCAATTCATAA
Organism: Chrysochloris asiatica; assembly: GCF_000296735.1. NCBI lineage: Eukaryota > Metazoa > Chordata > Mammalia > Afrosoricida > Chrysochloridae > Chrysochloris > Chrysochloris asiatica. Next base: position 111,941 of record NW_006409205.1, on the reverse strand, counting down.
GGTTTTCAGTGACTAAATATCCAAAAGTAGTTCGTCTCTTCTTCTTCCTAGTCTGTCGTTGTCTGGAAGCTCATCTGAAATCTGTCAACCGTGGGTGACCCTGCTGATATTTAAAATACCCGTGGCATAACTTCCAGAATCACAACAACACACAAGCCACCAGAGTGCGACCAACTGATACATGAGTGGTGGATAGAGAACTTATTATGTAGAATTTCAAACCTTTTCTATTAATTTAGAATTTGGCCGCGCATAAGAGTCCTAGTAACATATTGGAATTTGGCTATGAGTGGGGCTGCTAATCTTACAGTTAACAGTTGGAAACTATCAGCGCTTCCTCTGGAGAAAGATGAGGCTTTCTCCTCCCGTAATGATTTAAAGCGTCGGAAACCCTATGCAGGGTTGCTATGAGTCGCGAGAACCAACTCCACGGCACATAACCACCACCACCATGGTATATCTGGAGTACTGGTATGGCACTGTAGGATAAGCAGTAAACTGCTAACCGCAAGGTCTGTGGTTCAAACTCACCAGCTGCTCCTCAGAAACCCTATACAGGGTCGCTATGAGTCAGAACTGAGTACTTAACAACAACATGGAATATCTGGGTGCATTTATAATGTGCACTTTTAAAGGGTGTATAGTCTGCAATTGTTGTTAGCTGCCATCAAGTCAGCCCCAGCTCATGATAGTGTCCTCTGAATATCAATTAAGTAAAGATATCTGATGATATCATGCATATCTTCTATATATTTTGCGGATTTCTTTTCTAGCTGCTGTATCAATTGCTTTTTTTTTTTTTTTTGTACTAAGACATTTATTACATCATAAAACGTCCAATGCTGTCCAGTCCATTTTTCCATATGTACACACCCTGCCTACCCACCATGGTGCCAATCAAGTCTCCAGACTGACTAATTAATCAATCCTGTCCAGGTCTGACAGGAGCGGACATGGGAGAAGGAAACAAAGTGCAGAGTGGTTGGACTTGGCTCTCATTGCCTCACTGGGGCAGCAGGAGGGACACATGGGCACCGCAGGGCTGGCACAGTGATGCCCGCCCAGAGCTGCCAGGCTGGAGGCAGAGGCTGCAGATGATGCCAGAGTGGACTCTCAGGTTGAGCCCCCCAGGAGGGGAGAGCAAAGGAGGAAAGCGGTCCCGCAGTCAAAGTTTTCTTCTTTTTAGATCCCCATCCGAGCAGCAGTCACAGCAGCTTGACGAGGCCGGTAGAGTCTGTGGCTCCTGGGGCAGCTGGGGCCCGGCAGGCTGCTAGGAAGTCCTGGTGCTGATTTTGGCCTTAGTTGACCTCGGTGGTGAGCATGGGGTCTGTAGGGCGGGGTGTGGCTAGCAGGGGCACTGGTGAGGTGGCTTCAATGAGCACAGGGTTGAGGATGATGGGCAGAGTCATGGGGGGCACGCCCACCTGCAATGGGGAGGCCAAGGGCTGCAGGATCAGAGGGGGCTAAGCCAGGGGTGGAGGCCCATCTGGGGTGGGGCTCAGTCTGCTGGGGCTAGAGGCCACTGGTGATTCAGGGGAGCTGCTATTGACTGCTCGGGGGTCCTTAGGCTTCTCCAAGTCATAGGCTCCCAGCTCAGAGGGCATCTCTTTATTAGTCATGATTCTCCAGAAAAACAGAAACGAACAGGATAGATATGTTGTTGTTAAGTACCTATGCGTTGGTACCTACTCATATCAGCCCTGCCTGAGCACAACACAATGCAACACTGCCCGCTTCTGAGCCATTCTCACAATTGTTGCTGTTTGAGCCTGGTGTTGCAAACACTGTGTTAGTCTGTCTCGTTGATTATTTTTACGGAGCATGATATCCTTCTTCAGTGACTGGTCCCTCCTGATAACGTGACCAAAGCACGTGAGACGAAGTCTCGCCATCCTCACTTCTAAGGCCCTTTCTGGCTATGCTGCTTCCAAGATGGATTTGTTTACTTTTCTGGAAGTCCATAGTCTATTTAATATTCTTCTCCAACACCACAACTCAAGTGCATCAGTTCTTCTACAGTCTCCCTTATTCATTGTCCAGCTTTCACATGCATATGAGGTGACGTACCTTGGTTTAGGCCAGGCGCACCTTAATCCTCAAAGTGAACGCATGACTCCCGAATGCTATAATTTACATCCGATTGGCCCAGTGCAATACATCCTTTGACTTCTTGACCTCTTCCTTGCCTGCTGATTGTGGAGCCAAGTAAAATGAAATCCTTGACTTCAATTTTTTCTCCATTTATCATGATGTTGTTTATTGGTTCAGTTGTGAGGGGTTTTGTTTTCTTTACATTAAGGTGTAATCCATGCTGAAGGTAAGTGATTCAAGTCCTCATTGTTTTCAGCAAGCAAGGTTGTGTCATCTGCATATCAGAGGCTGTTGCTGGGAAGTGCCATGGAGTCTGCTGTGACTTATAGCAACCGTGTTAAGGGTTTTCAACCTCACGGTTAGCAGTTCAGTGCTTAACCTACATCACCACACCAGGACTCTAGACATAATAGTCACATATAAAGGACCCTGGTAACACAAAAGTTAAGCACTTGGCTGTTAACTGAAAAGTTAGTGGTTCAAACTTACCCAGAGGCTCCACAGCAGAAAGCCCTGACAATTTGCTTCCAGAAAGTTTACAGCCTAGAAATTCCTATGGGGCAGCTCTACTCGAGCATCTGGGGTCACTCTGAGTGGAAATCAACGCAGTGCACCCTAAGAATAAGAGCAATAATATATATTGAGAGAAAGATTGATTTGTCTTAAGGAATTGTCTCACAAAATTGTGAGGACTATCAAGCACAACATTCCACAGGAAAGGCAGGCTGCAAAGTCTGGCTGGATATCTGTGTTAAAGTCTTGAGGTAGAATCTTCTTTCGGAAACTTCAGGTTTTGTTCTTAAGGTTTTTGAACTGATTTGATGACGCTTACCCATTATGGAGTCCTGGTGTGGCGTTGTGGGTTCATGCGCCAGACTGCAAAGCCATTTGAACTGCAAGGTCGGTGGTTCAAGCTCACCAGCTGCTCCTCGGAAGCCCTATACAGGGTCGCTATGGGTCAGAATCGACTCTACGGTACTTGACAACAACAACAATCTCCAAACAAAGACAATAATAAAATCATGCTTCTAACATATTACAACTAGCCTTTGTCCAACTTCACAGCACTTCATTACTATGATGTAAAGTCAATACATCTTACGTTACATCATGAGATAAGAAGGGAAAGAAAACAAAATGTTGTTGTTGTTGTTAAGTGCCATTGAATGGATTCCAACTCACAGTGACCCTAATAGGGTTTCTGAGGCTCTAAATCTTTACACGAGCAGAAAGCCTCCTCTTTGTCCCGCAGATCTGCTGGTAGACTCCAACTACGCTTGTCAGCCTAACCAGTAACCCACTACACTACCAGGGCTCATGATATGTGTATGTGAAAACCAAACTTTAATAAAATCATGGCGCTAAGTTCTTCACCTCATCATACGGTCATCACTGGTATTTGTAACTACCTCCCCTTCCATTATCCATGCCATTGTTCCCTTTAGATACAAGGGAGTTCTGATATTTCAACTTCATTTCATGAAGGCCACCTTTCAATCTGTGTATCAGGGAACTAAGTACACAAAGTGCTAGAGCCCTTTCTAAAATCTCAAGCTAAAATATTTAATCCAAATTATCTGTTTAATGGGGGCCATATAAATAAATTTGGCCTAACCCAACCTTATTTTCTCTCCACCATTATTCCACACCTCTAAAGCCATAACCATACATATTCCACTGGACTTCTGTTTGTATACACTAGAAACTATTGTTATGTTATCTTCACATAACAATTGTGCCAATGGTGGAGGATCAGGTAGTATTTTGTTCTTTGAGTACATGGTCACTACATGTGTTGGTACCAGCTCAGCGGCACCTAAGAACAGCAGACACTAGAAAATCATGCAGTTCTTTTGGTGTGTAGCACATATCATTGTGAGTCACACTTTGGACTTTGCCTTTCAAGGCCTGCTGGGACTTGAGTCTAGTTCTAGGTCCAGAAGCTCAGATGGGAGGTGTAGGTGAGTCTTCTGGATAGTCAGTTGTGCCTCGCAAGGCAACTCCTTCATAATGGATTCCACAGGCAAAGCAAGGTGACTCTCCTCAGACGAGGTGGGATGGCTTCCACCAGCAGAGAAGGCTTGACAGAACTGAGGGCTTCGATGTTCCCTGCTCTGCTTCAGGATCTGTACGTATGTCGCTAGCCCAATTTTCAGGATCCCATTTCCTCCCAATTAGTGCCCTCAACTTTACCATCAGACACCCTATGAAGTAGGGAAGTGAATTTCATTGCAACTCATCCCCTTGTAGTATGTGACTCTGGGTTTGATTTTCAACAATTTCAGCTCTGTGACTATAAGATACAGGGTTTTCTTTCAGGACACAAGTCATTTATATGATCTACCAAAATTAGGAGCTCAGGTAGCATAGTGGTTATAAATCAGGCTGTTAGCCTTAGAGTCAGCAGTTAGCTGTTCTGCTGGAGAAAGATGAGGCTTTCTGCTCCCGTAAAGATTTACAGCCTTGGAAACTCTGTACAGGGTCACTATCGTTGGAACCGACTCCATGGCACATAACCACCACCACCACCACCAAAATTAGGAGCAATCTGCCAATGTCATTATACTTGCCAACTTGACAAAAATGTTGAAAAAGGGTATCAAACACATGATCACCCAGAACCTTGTCTCTTCTAAGTGAGTGACTTGGAGTGTCCAGTGATGATGGTTTGTGTGTCTCTACTGTCTCATCTCAGAGTCCTGGTGTAACGCTGCAGGTTAATGTGCTAGAGTGCGCAAGGTCAGCGGTTCAAGCTCAGAAACCCAATACAGGGTCCCTATTGATCGGAACCGATTCAATGGCACTTAACAACAGCAACAACAACATTGTCCCATCTCACTATGAACTTGTTGTGTGCCATCAAATCGGTCCCAAGTCATAGCAACCCTGTATAGACTTCCAAGATCGGCTGGGCGGTTTGAACTGCTGACCTCGTGGTTAGTAGTCCAGTGCTTTTCCTACAGCACCACACCAGATTACATAACCACGTGCAGAAACCCCAGAACCAATTCAGAAAACTCATCCTTAAAATTTGGTTCTTCTGGAAATAGAGATTAATACTGTGAACTGATGGCACATGGAGGGGATTGCAATCATTATAATGAAGCAAAGCATATGATTTGATAAATGTAAAACGGATGACCTGCTCTGTAAGCCTGCATTCAATTCACAATACAAAGTTTTAAAATAAAGTGAAAAAAGATTCGGTTCCTCTAGAAACACTCCTGGTGCCAAATTCTGTACTATATGGTTCTTCAGAGAAAGTAGAACCAACAACCAGAGCAAGAAAGGTAGATTAAGAGAAAGAGATTGAGAAGTCAAGAGACTCATAAGGAATTAATGTGGATGCTGGCAACTCCAAAAGGGGCTCTGCTAGCGCAGCAGCTAAACTCTCAGCTGCTAACTGAAAGTGTTTGGGAAGCCGTGCCATTCTATCGCCATAAAGATTTGCAGCCTGGGGACCTTTCTGAGGCAGTTCTCCTCTGCTGTGAATCAAAACTGACTTGATGATGGCCATGGGTTTTAGGATTTGGCAAGTCTATAGGCTCGGCAGGCTGAAAATTTTGGCAGTTTTGAATCTGAAACTCATACCAAGGAAGCTGGAAACATTGTTAGGATGTCTATGTTACCTTCTGGAGGCAGAATCCTCTTCCTGTTGGACAACCCAGTGTTTGTTTTGTTTTGTTATCTTAAAGCCTTCAACAGATTGAACGAGGCCCATCCACATTGTCTAGGGTAATTCATATTCCTTACTTAGAGTCAACAAAATAACTTCCTGGCAACATCTAGACAAATGTTTAACCAAACAACTGGATTAACACATAAAACTCAATCATCACACTCTCCAATGATAATTATGAAAATATCAATTTCTCCCTTTATTTCATCAAGTTTTGTTTTATATGTTTAGAAGCTCTGTTATTGGGTGTACATGTATTTCTAAATTCTATGTGTTTCCAATAAATTCATATCAAATGTCTGTTTGATATCAGACTTTTTATCATATCTATTATCTCTTTTTATCATTATATATGTTAACTCTTTATCATTAACTTTACCCTGTCTACTATTAAGGAGCTCTGGTAGTGTAGTGGTTACGAGTCGGGCTGCTAACCTCAAGGTCAGCAGTTCGAAACTACCAGCAGCTCCGCAGGAGAAAGATGAAGCTTTCTGCTCCTGTAAAGATTTATAGCACTGGAAACCCTGTACAGGGTCGCTAGAAATCGAAAACTCCACGGCACACCCCCACCACCATATGTCTAATATTAATATGCAAGGTCGGTGGTTCAAGCTCACCAGCTGCTCCTTGGAAACCCTATACAGGGTCGCTATGGGTCGGAATCGACTCGACGGTACTTTATAACAACAACAACACAACTTTTTGGTAGGTTTTTTATCCCCCCATGGTATATCATTTGTATTCTTTTGTTTTTGCTGTCGAGATATCTGTGTCTTTATACTTAAATTGCATTTCTTGTAAACAGAAAGAAGCTGTTGTTTTTTTTTTAAAACATCTATTTTGACATTCTCTGATTTTCAGTTTCAGTTTTTAGTCCATTTATATTGAGTGGGATTTCTGATATAATTAGGTTTAAGTCTATTCTTTTACTGTCTACCCTACCTGGCTTTGTTCTTCTATTTCCTCTTTCCTGCCTAAATTTATCAAATATATTTTAGAATTCCATTGGAATTTGCATCTTGCCTTTTTGGCTGTGGTTCATCGCATATTTTTTGTAGTAGCTGTTCTAGAGATTACAATATATATCATTAAACATTCACTGTCCAATTCGAGTCAATATTGTATACCTTCTGGGCGATGTCGTGGTAGATCCAGTCCTCCATTCACCCATTCCTTATACTAGAATTGTCATGTGCATATTTATTTGTTTTATAAACCTTACTATATGTTGTTTTAATTTTTATTTTAAATAACCATGTGTGTCATAAATACACTGAGAGCAAATAAATATTACTTAACATTTACCATATTCTGTGCAAAGTTTCTCTATAATGTCCTTTTTCTTCAGATTGAAAGACTTTAGCATTTCTTTTAGCACAGATCTCTTGATGAATTTTCTTAGCTCTCTGCTCTCAGGATGTTTTATCGTACCTTCGTTCGCTTCCCTAGATTGAGAGTTTGGGGTTAAATTGGTTTTCTTCCAGCACTTCATGACGGTGTTGTCTTCCAGTTTCTGATAATTCCCCTGTGTAACTTTCACTGCTTTCAGACTTTTTGTTTTATCTTTTGTTTTCAGCCGTTTGACTACAAAGTACCTTCTAGGGTTCATTGACCTTGAGTAGACGACCCAACGATTTGGGCAGGGTTTTCATGCCAAGTTTAGGACTCCCTCTCTGGACTTCTCCCCTTTTCTAGACTTCTGCCTGTCCGAACTTTCTCCCTCTGACTTTCCCCCATTTGGTTGCCCTGAATGTTGCCCTTTGACTCTCTAGCTGAGTCTTAGCCATCCAATACAGTGCCCTTTGCAAGATGCCCTCACATGCCCAAAACTGTACCAATGGGAAACCCACCCTAGGCTTTTCCCTTCTTGCTAGTGTTTACTCCCCTATGACTCTGTCTCGGGCCTTCAGGAAATTTCTAAAACATACTTTCTCCTGATGTATACTTGTTAGTTGCAGGAGTGTGGTCTCATAGGAACATTTTCACCATTACTGAAAGCAGAACCTAACAGCTCCATACGCCCCTAACTGCTACCTTGCTTCGAGTATTCTCTCCTGTAAGTCTGCCCTGTCAAGGAACCAGACACCCAGTTATCTTGTTGTTAAACGCAATTGAGTCCGTTCCAACTGATAACCACCCTGTATTGGTGGATTCCAACCACCGACTTTGCACCTAGCAGATCACTGCTTATCTTACAGCACCACACTGCTTTGCTTTGTTTTGTTTTGTTTTCATCATCACTGTGGTGGTTTTAGAAATGTAAGCATAAATTCTTTGCTATCCCTCCCTTCAAGAGGTGTAATTTAACTCCTTACTCCTCAGAAAGAGAAGAAGGCAGAACTGATGAACTGTCACTTCCAAGATTCAATTATGAAAAGAATGTAGTTTCCGTTTTGAGCCACGTGCTCACACATTTGTATTCTTTCTCATCACTCCCTTTGTGGGAAGCCTGTGGTGAGCAGCCCTTTGTAGCAAGTAAGTGAGCTTGAAAGGGGATTCTTTAGCCCCAATCAGGTCTTCAAAGATGGGCCCCTGACTGACAGTTTGAACAACGCCAAGCCAGAACCACTCAACTAGGTCTCCAGGTCTCTAGAAACTATGAAGTTATCACTTACATTTGTTGTTTTCAGTGGCTAAAGTTTCAGAGTAATTTGCTTTAGATAATACTATAAAAACCCTTTCGTGTCTTCAAGCCTTCAACAGTACTTGGAAGTTTCCTCTAAGCCTAGGCTTCTTCCAAGAAGCCTTATTTTAGTAAATGACACCCAAAGTCACCTAGGTAGGATTCATTTGTTGTTGTTGTTGTTGTTGTTGTTAAGTGCCATCGAGTTGGTACCGACTCATAACGACCTTATGCACAGCAGAACGAAACACACGCCCGATCCTGGGCCAACCTCACTACTGTTGCCATGCTTGAGTCCATCGATGCTGCCACTTGGCCAATCCATCTTGTTGGGGGTCTTCTAGAGCTTAATAGACTCTCATTTATCCAACAAATAGTATCTGTTTCTAAATATTGTAATACATTAAGAGCTAATACATATTTCAAGCAGTTGGAGATCAGGCATCATCTGCAAAGAGACCTGCTCTGTCATGTTTCTTAGATGTTCACAATAGAAGCACATTGGAAGGATGAAGGGAACTAGCTAAAGGACGCAGGTTACGGTGGGGGTAGGATGCTTTGCAGGAAGAAACGGGATTTTTAAGTACACTGTGGTACAAAGCTGACAAAGGCACCCTTGTGGCTCTCTCCCACAACAGGGGACAGACCACAACATGAAGGATGTGGTCTACTGCCACAAGTACCCCAGCTGCCACTACTGCCTCAGAAAACAGGTGAGCCTGTCTCTGCTGCCACACCCCTCCACACACACTCACACACCAAAGGGGAATCTCGCAGCCCCTGCTTTTCCCCATTTCTTGCCTCAGATTCTGAGTTGGCAGTGGTGGCATCTGATCGGTGGATCCCAGGCATTGTGCCCAAATCCTAGCTGCAAGGGAAGTCAGGAGAGTGACTATTTGCCACCTTAAGGATCTATGGCAGCAGGCAAATCCAGCCTCATGGGGTGCCCACACATGGGATGGGATGGGTAGTTGAAAATAAAACCAAACTGTCTACTCATTATAGTCTGACATGGACAGAGGAAGAAACTCACGGGGGAGACAGACATGTCAACAAACAATACAAATTGCCAACACCAGGTAAAATCCTAGTGATATCACTACAGATAATAATGGACTCTTGAGGATAACTTTGGAGTCCTGGTGTGGCGTTGTGGGTTCACTGGCTGGACAACAAAGTCGTTTTGAGCCACAAGGTCGGCAGTTTAAGCACACCAGTTGCTCCTTGGAAACCCTATACAGGGTTGCTATGGCAACAGCACTTAACAACAGCAACAATGTATAAATTTATTGCAGTAAATTTGTTGTTGTTGTTGTTGTTAAGTGCCATCGAGTCGGGTCCGACCCATATAACTTCCATGAAATGAACAAAATTTTGAAAGATGCAAGTTAGCAAAGCACATTCAGAAAGAAACTGATAACCTGAACACCCCCCCCCCCATCTAGTAAAAAAAAGTTAGAGTCTAAAACTTTCCCACAGAGAAAAGGTCAGGCACTTCATGGGTGATTTGACTAAATATTTAGGGACTAAATAATACTGAAATTTCTAAAACTCTTACAGAAAAACGGGAAGGAATATTTCTCAATTCATTGGTTGAGGCCAGCATTTCCTTGATATCAAAACTACAGAAAGACATCGTTGTTTGTTGTTGTTGTTGTTAAGTGTCTAGTCGGCCCTGACCCATAGCAACCGGTATAGGGTTTCCAAGGAGAGGCCGGTGAGCTTGAATGGCCGATCTTGCGATTCAAACCAGCTTTGCAGTCCACCACATTAACCCACAGCACCACACCAAGACATAACAGACTAATATCATTCATGAACATACATGAAAACTTTCTAAACAAAATTTTTGCAAGCAATGTCTAACAAGATACTCAAATATTAAAAGGATAAAGGAGTTCTGGTAGTGTTGTTGTTGTTGTTGTTGTTAGGTGCCATAGAGTCGGTACCGACTCATAGCGACCTTATGCACAGCAGAACGAAACACTGCCCGATCCTGGGCAACCTCACCACTGTTGCCACGCTGAGTCCAAGTGTTGCTGTTGTTGTTGTTGTTAAGTGCCGTCGAGTCGGTTCCGACCCATAGCCACCCTGTACAGGGTTTCCGAGGCTGTAAATCTTTACGGGAGCAGAAAGCCTCATCTTTCTCCCGCGGAACGACTGGTAGTTTCGAACTGCTGGCCTTAAGGTTCGCAGCCCAATTCGTAACCACTACACTACCAGAGAAGTGTAGTGGCTATAAATTAGGCTGCTAACTTCAGGGTCAGCAGTTTGAAACTGCCAGCTGTTCTGGGGGAGAAAGATGAGGCTGTCTGCTCCCTTAAAAGATTTACCGCCTGTGTGGTGCTGTAGGAGAAACACTCAACCACAAGACCGCTATGAACATCAAGGTCAGCGGTTCAAACTCACCAGATGCTCCTCAGTAACCCTATACAGGGTCACTAGAGTCGGAACCGACTCGATGGCACTTAACAATAACAAATAACATCTATCATGAGAACACAAGGTTGGTTTCAAATAACTGAAAGTTAATGCAAGTCAGCAAACTAAACATACAAAAACCACATGATTAATTCAATGGTGGTGCTGGTGGCGGTGGTGTGCCGTTGAGTCGGTTCCGACTCACAGCGACCCTGCATAAGGTTTCCAAGGCTTTGTAAATCTATGGGAGCAGAAAGCCTCATTTTTCTCCTGCAGAATGGCTGGTAGTTTCAAACTGCTGACCTTGATGTGAGCAGCCCGACTCATAACCATTACACTACCAGAGCTCCTTGATTCAACAGATACAGAAAAAAAGCATTTGACAAAATCCGATAGCCATTTCTGATAAAAACTGCCGGTCAACTAGGAACCTAAGGGAAAGTCCTGAATTTAATAATGGACAGTTATGAAAAGTTACAGTTCACATCATACTTAATGATGAAGGACTGAGTGTTTTCACTCCAATCAGGAACAAGACAGGAGTGTCCACTCATACGTATTATTGGAGGTTCCATCCAGGGCAATAAGGCAAGAAAAAGAAAGGAAGAAGCAAATCATCTCTATTCATGGTTGGCATGATTGTTTATGTAGAAAACATGATGGTAGCTACAGAAAACCAAGGAAAATTAATATGTAAGTCCAATAAGGCTGCAGAAAAATGATCAATACCAAAAGAAATGTGTATTTCTATATACTAGCAATGAAATTGAAAATTTAAAAAACAACTACAATAGCATCAAAACTATTAAATACTTGGGAATAAATATGACAGAAGATGTGACCGACCTGTGCACTAAGAACTAACAAATATTGCTGACACTAAAATTGAGCAAAATTAATGGAAGGAAGGAGTTTGCTCCTGGGTCAAAAGGCTCAGTAGTTAAGGTGTTGGTTCTCCCCAGTCAAAACCCCAACAGGCTTTCTTTCCCCCTTAGAAATTGACAGTTGTTGTTAGGTGTCATCCAGTCTTCTGACTCACAGCAACCCTTTGCACAACAAAACAAAACCTGCGTCATTCTCACAGTCATTGTTAATCATGAGCCCATTGCTGCTGCCACTGTGCCAATCCATCTCTTTGGGGGTCTTCTTCTTTCTTACTACCCCTTCACTTTACCTAGCATGTTGTCCTTCTCCAGGGACAGGTCCCTTCTGATAATGTGTCTTAAGTATGAAAGACGAAGTCTGGCCATCCTGACTTCTAAGGAGCATTCTGGCTGTACTTCTTCCAGTACAGATTTGTTTGCTTTTCTGGCAGTCCATGAACCTTTAATAACTCAAATGCATCAATTCTTCTACTGTCTTCCTAGTTCGTTGTCCAACATTCACATGCATATGAGGTCATTGAAATACCATGGCCTGGGTCAGGCGACCTTAGTCCTCAAACTAATATCTTTGCTTTTGATATTATTCATATAGAAATGCAAACAGCAAAAACTAAAATAGATACTGAAAAAAAAGAATAAAGATGGAGGATTTACATTCTAATTTCAAAGGTTACCATAAAGCTTTGAAAATAAATTTTACTGCTTAATATTGGTATTAAGAGAGCCAAATAGATCACACACTTATGAACAATTGATCTTTGTCGAAGGAACAAAGGGAATTCAATGGAAAAAGGATAGTCTTTTCAACAAATAGTAATTTGATGGATTAACTGGATCTTTTAAGCATAAAAATGAACTTTGATCTATACCTTGCACTACATACAAAAACTGGCTCAAAATGAACCAGACAACTATCCATAAAACCTAAAACCTCTGGACTAAATCAAGGTCTTTGTGATCATGAGTTAGACAAGGATTTCTTAAACATGATGCCCAAAGCTAAAATCATAAAAGTACAAACTGACACATATAACTTCATCAAAATTTCAAGTTTCCGCTCTTCAAAAGACACTGTTAAGAGAATGGGAAGACAAGCCACAGACTGGGTGAAAAGTCTTAGGAATAGTGTACTTGACAATGAAATTATATCTAGAGTATGTAAAGAACTCTTACAACTTTCAGAAAACATACAAGCCCTAATACTAAAATGGGCAAATGATTTGAATATATATATATATATATCACCAAAGAAGCTACAGGGATGGATTATGAGGATGTGAGAAGATGCTCAACATCACTAGTCAAGAAAATCTAAATTAAACCACAGTGAGATTCCACTACACACGTATTCAAAGAGACAAAACTTAAAATACCAAGTTTTGCTGAGGATGCAGAACAACTCGAACTCTCATAAATCCCTGGTGGGGATATATGATATAACCAGTCAGGAACACATATTGGTATGAAAGTATCTAATCACATCATTCCTAGGCTATTTACCCACACAATAGGAAATGCATGCCCATACAAAGAACTGAACACAAATGTCCGTAGAAGCTTTTTGATTTAGAGTAGCCCTGAACTGAAAACAACCCAAATGCACACCAATAGGTAAATACGTAAACCCAGTGTGACACATCAGTCTGATGGGATATTATTCAGTCATAGAAAGGAATGTCCTGCTGACTGAGACAAGCAAGACACAACAATAGAATCTGTTACATGGCTTTTCACTACTTGCCGTCAGTTTGTTGTACTGTGGTGGCATGTGTGTTGCCGTGATGCTAGAAGTTATGTAACTGGTATTTTAAATGACAGCAAGGTCACCCATGGTGGACAGGTTTGAGCTGAGCTTCCGAACTAAGGCGGACTCGGAAGAAAGAGAGGCAGATTACTTCTGAATGTTTAGCCCCTGAAAACCCTTCTGAATAGCACTGGAACATTGTTAGATAACACCAGAAGAGGAATACGGAAACATTACGAATAGCACCGGAGTCCTGGTGTGGCGTTGTGGGTTAATGCGCCAGACTGCAAAGCCCTTTGAACTGCAAGGTCGGCGGTTTAAGCTCACCAGTCACTTCTCGGAAACCCTATACAGGGTTGCTATGGGTCGGAACCAACTCGATGGCACTTAACAACAACAATGACTAGCACCAGAATATTGTCAGATTTCGTGCTGGAACATAAGCCACTCAGGTTGGAAGGAACTCAAAATAAAAGTGAGCAAGAGCAGCCTCCTCAAAGTCGAGGTGGTGGTGATGACACAAATAGAGGGAAGCTGATGGGGACACAGCTGTATCAATATCCATTGATAATCAGAACATGGAATGTTCATAATATGAATCGAAGAAAACTGGAAATTGTCAAAAATGGAAAAGAACCCATAAACAATGATATTCCAGGCATTAGTGAGCTGAAATGGACTGGTATTGGCTATTTTGAATCTGACAATCACATGGCTTACTATGCCAGGAATGACAGAATTGAAGAGGAATGGCGTCACATTCGTCATCAAAAAGAACATTTCAAGATCTGTCTTGACGTATAATGCCATCTGTGATAGGATAATATCCATACTCCTACAACAAAGACCAGTTAATACCACTTTTATTCAAATTTATGCACCAACCTCAAAGGCAGTGATGATGAAATTGAAGAATTCTACCAACTTCTTCAGTCTGAACTTGATCAAACATGCAATCAAGAGGTATTGATACTCACTGGTAATTGGAATGCAAAGGGTAGAAACGAAAAGGATCAGTAGTTGGAAAATGTGGCCTTGGTGATAGAAACTATGCTGGAGATAGCTTGACAAAATTGTGCAAGACCAGTGACTTGTTCATTGCAAATACCTTTCTTAACATAAGGCATGGCAATGTACAATGGAGCTTACCAAATGCAATACACAAAAATAAAACTGACTACACCTGTGGGAAAAGACAGTGGAAAGGCTCCATATCATCAGCTAAAACAATGCCACGGGCAGACTGTGGAGCAGACCATCAATTACTCATATGCAAGTTCAGACTGAAGCTGAAAACAATTAAAAGGAGTCCATGAAAGTTAAAATATGACCTTGAATATGTTGTTGTTGGTGGTGTCAGGTGCCATCGAGTCAGAACCGACTCATAGCGACCCCATGCACAGCAGAACGAAACAATGTCCGATCCTGGGCCAACCTCACTACCGCTGCCACACTTGACACCATCAATGATGCCACCTGGCTGATCCATCTCGTTGGGGGTCTTCTTCTTTTTCTCTGACCCTCCATCTTACCCAGCATGGCATCCTTCTCCAGCGACTGTTCTCTCCTGACAATATGTCCAAAGTATGAGAGACGAAGCTTAGCCATCCTGGCCTCCAAGGAGCACTCTGGCTGCACTTCTTCCAGAATAGACCTATTGGTTCTTTTGGCAGTCCATGGCACTTTTAGTATTCTCCTCCAACACCACAACTCAAAGGCATCAATTCTTCTATGATCTTCCTTATTCACAGGACATATCCCACCTTAATTTAGAGATCCTATTAAGAAGAGATTTGATGTATTAGACACTAATGACCAAAGACCAAAAGAGTTGTGGGATGACATCAAGACCATCATATAAGAAGAAAGAAAAGGGCATTATGAAGATAAAAAGGAAGGAAAAGGCCAAAATGGATGTCAGCAGAGATTCTGAAACTTGCTCTCCAGTGTGGAGATGCTAAAGCAAATGGAAGAAACAAGGGGGTAAAGAGCTGAACAGAAAATTTCAAAGGACAGATTGAGAACACAAAGTCAAATATTATAACAAAATATGCAAAGACCAGGATATAGAAAACCAAAAGAGGAAAACACACTCAGCATTTCTCAAGCTGAAAGAACTGATGAAAAAATATAAGCCTCGGGTTAGAACATTGAAGGATTCTCTGGGCAAATGATTGAATGATGCAGAAAGCATCAAGAGAAGATGGAAGGAATACTCAGAGTCATTGTACTAAAAAGAAATGGTTGATGCTCAACCATTTCAAGAGGTAGCATATGATCAAGAGCCAGTGATCCTGAAGGAAGAAGCCCAAGGTACACTGAAGGAATTGGCAAAGAACAAGGCTCCGGGAATTGATGGAATACAAATTGAAATCTTTCAGCAAACTGATGGAGCACTGGAGGCACTCACTCATCTCTGCCATGAAATGTGAAAACAAAACCTGGCCGACTAATTCATATTTATGCACATTCTAGAGAGAGGGGCCCAACAGAATGCTGAAATCATTGCACAATATCATTAATATCACATGCAAGTACAAGGTTACTGAAGATGCTTCCAAAATGGCTATAACAGTACACTGATAGGGAATGGCCAGAGGTTCGAGCCAGATTCAGACAAGAATGAGGAATGAGGGATATCATTGCTGATGTCAGATGGATTTTGACTGAAAGCAGAAAATACCAGAAAGATGTTTACTTGTGCTTTATTGACTATGAGAAGGCTTTCAACTGTGTGGATCATAACAAGCTGTGGATAGCATTTCAAAGAATGGAGATTCCAGAGCACTTAATTGTGTTCATGCGGAACCTGTACATAGACCAACAGGCAGTCATTTGAACAGAACACAGGGACACTAAATGATTTTAAATAAAAAAAGATGTGAGCCAGGGTTGTATCTTTTCACCAAACAAAAAAATCTGTATGCTGAGCAGATAGGATTATATGAAGAAGAACGTGACATCAGGATTGGAGGAAGAGTCACTGACAATCTGCAATATGCAGATGATACAACCTTGCTTGCTGAAAGTGAAGAGGACTTAAAATACTTGCTGATGAAGATCAAAGACCACAGCCTTTGGTATGAGTTGCACTTCAATATAAAGAAAACAAAAATCCTCACCACTGGACCAATAAATAACATCGTGATAGATGGAGAAAAGATGGAAGCTATCATCAAAGACTTCATTTTGCTTAGATCAACCATGAACACTCAAGGGAAAACCAGTCAAGAAATCCAATGACATATTGCATGAGGCACATTTGCTGCACAAGACCTCTAAGGCACCTAGCAGCCACAACCTGATTTTATTTATATAAAACTCTAGAAAATGAAATCAAAAAGAACATCAATGGTTGCTTGGGGATGGGTATAGGAAGGTATGATGGTTATGTGCCGTGGAGTCAGTTCTGACTCACAGTGACCCTATAAAGGGTTTCCGAGGCTGTAAATCTTTACAGGGGCAGAAAGCCTCATCGTTCTCCCACAGAACAGCTGGTAGTTTCGAACTGCTGACCTTAAGGTTCACAGCTCCATTCAAAACCACTACGCCACAAGAGCTCCTTATAGGAAGGAGGAAAGACAAAGGGGCATAAGGAAATTTTGGTGATGTATAAGTTCAGGATCTTGATTATAACAATGAACACACAAGGGGGCTTCAAAAAGTGTGTGGGAAAATTCCGTTATCTTTAATTCCATTTCCCACTAACTTATTGAAGTCCCCTTATATGCCCCTTATATAGGCACACACACACACACACACACATATATGAAGGTGAGTCAAAAATTGTCCACACTCCCATTACAGTAAAACTCCTGTCCACGCCCTGGCTGACGACAACATTGAGCTTGCACATGAATTGATTCTGTGGAATAGGCAAATGACAGTGGATTATGTGGCAAATCATTTGCAAATTAGCCATGGCTCTGTTTATGAAATAATCCACGACAGACTTGGGTTCTGAAAAGTTTGTGCTAGATAGGTACAGAAACAAACCACAGAAGAGCATAAACATCTTCAAACACTATCTGTTCTGATACTCGATGGAAGGTTAACATTTTTGTTTTTAAAAAATCACTACTGGTGACAAGACATGGATTCATCACTACAAGCCTGAGAGTAAACGGCAGAGTATGGAATGGAAACATCCTCAATTAGCACCCAAGAATTGATGCTTACAGTTTTCCGGGATTCTCAAGGCCAGTATTGGAACACTATGAGGAAAAAATTTTGTTCAACAATCAACAGTGTTCATTACAGTGAGATGCTCACTGAAGAGCTGAAGCCCAAACTTCAAATACAATGCAGAGGACTGCTATCCAAGGACTTTGTGATCTTGCATGACAATGCATGTCCGCACCCCTCTGCCCACACTGTTGACACTGCAAAAATTTCATTTTGAAATGTTAAAGCATCTCCCACCCTATTGTCCTGATCTTGCATCATTGGACTTTCACCTATTTGGTCCCCTGAAAGCAGCCCCTCCAGAACGAAGATTCACCTTTGATGAAGAAGTAAGGACAGCTGTGCATCTGTGGCTTACAGCTCAGCCTAAAACAGTTTTGGAATACGAAATCTTGTTAACAGGCAGGCAAAGTATATTGAAGAGTAAGGCAATTATATTAAAAATGATGTATTTGTTTTGTCTAAAAGTTGATTAAAATAAATTCTACAGCCAGAGTGTGGATAATTTTTTACTCACCCTTGTGTATATGTGTGTGTGTGTGTGTGTGTGTGTGCACGCGCGCATGCCTTCTGTATGGATTGTACCTCAACGTAAAGAAAATAAAAATCCTTACCACTGGACCAATAAATAACATCAAGATAAATGGAGAAAAGATTGAAGATGTCAAAGACTTCATTTTGCTCGGATCACCCATCAACACTCATGAAAGCATCAGTCAAGAAATCAAATGACGCTATTTCATTAGGCATGTGTTCGAGAGCAAAGACGTCAGTTTGAGGGCTAAAATGCGCCTGACACATGCCATGGTATTTTCAAAAACATAATACGTTTGTGAATGTTGTTGTTGTTGTTATGTGCCGTGGAGTAGGTTTCGACTCATAGCTACCCTGCATAGGGTTTCCAAGGCTGTAAATCTTTACGGGAGCAGAAAGCTCCCGCGGAGCAACTGGTAGTTTTGAACTGCTGACCATGAGATTAGCAGCCCGATTTGTAACCACTACACTACCAGCCAATGAATAAAGAAGACCGTAGAATTATTTATGCTTTTGAGTTATGGTGTTGGAGAACAATATTAAAAGTACCATAGACTGCCAAAAGAACAAACAAATCCATTTTGAAAGAAGTACAGCCAGAGTGAGCCTTCAAAGCTAGGATGGCCAGAGTTGATCACTCATACTTTGGAAATGTTATCAGGAGGGACCAGTCCCTAAAGGACTCCAGTAAAGTAGAGGGTAGGGGATCAGCGAAAAAGAAGAAGACCCCCATGAGATGGAATAGCACAGTGGGAGCAGCAATGGGCTCAAACATAGCCATGATTGTGCATAAGGCACCAACTCAAATTACACACATTAAGCATGTGTAGTTTCTTATATACCAAGCATACCTAATAGATCTGTTTTTGAAAATTATTAAAAAGACACAAGCAAATGAATAAAAAGGTAACACCATAAAAATTGGGCAAAATATTTCAAAGGAAAATATAGAAATGGCCAGTACTAAATCATTAAAATCACAATGAGATATCACTTCATCCACATTTGAATGGCTAAAATTAAAGGCTAACAAGCTCAAATTTTGGCAAGGATACAGAAGAAAAGAAATTCACATTTATGAGGGCAGGGAGAATGTAGCTTGTACAATCACTTTGGGAAACTTTCTGGCCGTTTCTTATAAAACATGCACAATTCCACTCCTATGTATTTGCCCAAGAAAAATGCAAGCATATGGTAATCCCATAACAGCATATACTATATATAGTAGCCCAAACCGGAAACACCCCATATCACAAACTTGCTGTTGTGTGCCATTGAGTCTGTTCCGGGTCATAGCAACCCTGTGGATTTCTGAGGAGTGGCTAGTGGGTTTGAACCACCGACTTTCTGGTTTATCCTATAACACTACACCAGGACTCCTCATAAAAAATCGTTGTTGCTAAATGCCATTGAGTCAGTTCCGACTCATAGCGACCCTATATAAATAGGGTTTCCAAGAATCAGTTGGTGAGTTTGAACTGCTGACCTTGTGGATCAAACCGACGTTGTGGTCCAGTGCTTATCCTACAGTGCCATACCAGCACTCCATACCATAAACTAATGAGTGAATCGACAAACTCTGATAAATCCATCAAAAGAACATGCCCCATTCCTAAATAATAGGAAAGATACACTAACACTAATGTATATACTAGCATAGATAATGTCCCCAAAACATCATAGTGAGAGTAATAATCCTGACACAAAAATGATCCCATTCATCTTAAGTTCTTATATGGGCAAAAAGTCATCTATGGTGGAAACACTCTGCACAGTGGTTTCCAGTAGGTGAGATGGGAGTAAAGGCTGCCAGGAGTTTGGCATGGGACCTTTCTAGGGTGTTGTTAATCCCTGATAGGGATTTGGAGTATGCATTTGTCAAAATTAACTACATGGGACACAGTAATATTTGTGCATTTCATAGGATGTAAGTTTTACCTTAAAAATGTAGAGACAGTAAGCAAGTTTTATTTGTATGATGTTTGATGTCTAGTTCATGATACTCACGGTTAAGTGTTTAGATGTGAAGTATACCCTCTTGATACATAGAAGTATATAGCTAATGCTCATTGTAGAATACCGGTGGTTGCAAAATGGGTACAATTATGTCCATTCTTTTGTATATTTCAACGTTTTCATAAAATGTGGGGAGGGTGTGAAAAAACTTATCATCATTTAATGGATAAAATAATTATGAAACTATTTTTAAAGTTGGTTATAACCATTATCATTTAAAAAGCATTAAATATTAATAAAACAGAGAGAGACAGCTTGTTGCTCAGAGATAGAGTTTGGGCTTCCATGTTGCTTAACCTCCCAACTTCAGCCTGCGATGTATATTTTCTCTTCAGGTCCCAGACTATGTCAAGGCTGTGTGTGCCTGCCACAGGACATTCGCACTTGCTGTTCCTTTTGCCTGCAGATGCCCAGATGCCCTTCCTACCTTCAATCACATTCACATGACAGTGTCCTTCTTGTCATTAAAGTTCCATCTCAGTCTTTCACTTAACTGAAGTCCCCCATGCCCCTTATCACTCCCCTTGGCTTTTCTTCCTAGCTCTGTTCTAAAGTTGCTGTTGTTATGTGCCGTGGAGTCGGTTCCGACTCATAGAGACCCTGTACACGATTTCCGAGGCTGTAAATCGTTACAGGAGCAGAAAGCCTCATCTTCATCTTTCGCCCACGGAACAGCTGGTAGTTTCGAACTGCTGACCTTGCGGATTGCAGCTCGATTCGTAACCACTACGTACGCTACCAGAGCTCCTTATTCTTATCATTCTTAAGCATTCTATGCTTATCCTTGTGTATTACCAGCTTCGACAAGGCAGCAGCAACTCTTTTTTTGTGTGGAGTGATGATAAAATCATCTAGATCTGGTTCAAATGTGATTATTGCAAGCCCCAGGATGCCAGGATTCTATTGTTTTTCCTTCAAAGTATACCTGCTATTTTGAAATGAACTCCTGTGTTTGCTAGTTTATGGTGGGTCCTCACGCGCGCGCGCGCGCGCGCACACGCACACGCGTACACACACACACACACATACCCTTTCTGGAGCTTTCGGTAGGGAGAGTGGACTCCAGGGCAGGGCTGGCCCTGGCACTGCGAAGGCCACAACGACTTTGGTGACTCAATGAGGAGCTTTGATAGCTCTGATGGGGGAGGCTTGCTTCCATGCGCTCCGATCTCAGCTCCCCCACCCCACCCAAGGAGAGGGCTTCTTTCCAGGCATTCGTTTTCTCCGTCATTGGGGGGGGGGGGCGTGGGCTCACTCATTCATTCATTCGCTCATGCATTCAATGCATCCTCTCCTCCACCTCCTCCGATCTTCCGGCCGGTGTTCTGCTCCCCCGCGGTCCCTGCCCCTCCTCCTAGCCCCGCCCACCCTATCTGCAGACCAATCGGGGCCTGCTGGCCGGGCGGGGCCGGGGCGGGGCCTCACTCCCCCTTTACCCCCGGCGGCGCTGGAGGCTCCGGAAACGCTCCTGAGCTGCTGGTCTGGCGGCCGTCGTCGCTCCGGGCGCTTCCTGCCACGCCGGGCCTGCTGGGCCGCGCCACTGCTCCACCGAGGGCTGTGGTTCGCGCCTCAGCAACGGCAACCGGTGAGCGTGCAGCCGCGGGAGAATCGCTGGTGAGAGGGGCCAAGCGCGCGGGCTGCCGGAGCGGGTGCGCCCTGGAAGGGCGTGCGGGCCGCGGGAGGAGCGCTGGCGGGCGCGCCCGAGTGGCAGGCGGAGT
>NW_006409205.1:83602-89946 GCF_000296735.1 Chrysochloris asiatica | reverse complement strand
CGCTCCGGGCCGGCGAGTACTAGTTGCTCGGTCCCAGGCCTGGCCGGCGGGGGCGGCACCACCCGAAGGCCTCGCTGCAGAGCCGGGGATGTGCCGGGGCCTTCGCGGCTCTTCGAGGGACTGGATCCTGTTAGGGTCTGGGAGCGCTGTGGAGGCTGAGTGGTAGGGGCCGAGCCTCAGCTTGGAAGGAGGCTGGAGGGGCCTAGAGCCTGAGCTGTATGTTGTGGGGTCCACTCCTTGCTGGGTGACGCCGGCCTCAAGGCCGTTTGTCTGGACAGGGTTTTTTCTGTCGCGATCCTGGGGGCCGCCTTTTTCCAGCTCCAGAGCCCCCCCCCCCCCCCACCTTAAGTTCCTTGTCCGCCGCCTCCAGTCTATATTTGGGTGATTAATTACGTGTCGTTTTCTATCTCCCCCACTCGCCTGTCTGCTAAAGCCAATGGTCCCTTTCAGCACCTCCGTCGCCCCCCCACCCCCCCCCCATTCTGGCCTTCTTCCTGGAGGTCCCACCCAATTCCAACTGATGCCCCCCCACCCCCAGCCAGCCAGCCTTGGTCTGGCTTAGCCACCAGTCCCTGCGACTCTGCTTGGTGAAACATTTCCTCATCAACCTGTCTCTAGAATTTTCCTTTACTAGAGCATTTCAGATGGGATTGTTGTATTCTCATGCTCCCCCCCCCAACACACACCCAACTACTGATGATACCTCCTCCCTCCCCACCCCCCCTTAAGTAGAAGCAGCTTGCACAGGCCGTTCCTAAAAACTGTTACTGTATCTATATTTAGACTCCTGAGCAGTACTTTCCCGCCTTCTCCCAGTGAGGGGCCCCCTGGGAAGACCTGCAGGCACACGAATCCCCTTCCTGGGAGCCTGGCGCACTCGAGGTGGGCCATGCTCTGCCTGATGAGAACTAGGGAAAGGGGGTCTGTGGATTCTGGACTGGCTGGGGGGAGCTGTTAGAAAATGCAGATTTCCTGGCCCCATCCCAGACCTGGTGCCCTGGTTTCTAACCCACCAGTTCAGCCCAGGATGTGCATGGCGCTTTAGAAGCTTTTCTGTTCAGGTCCCTTACACTGTATTTTGGTTTTTCGTAAGATGCCACGTGTTTTTTTCTGGAAAAGAGGATGTAAACTTTTCCTCAATTTAGTATAGCAAACACTACTAAATCCCCTTCTGGTCTACCTTCTGGCTTTTTTATAGAAAGGAAGGACAATGGAAAGAAAACAGAGAGACAGGTACCCAGGTCAAGTGAGAGAGGAAAAGCGGGAAAGACAGAAATAGATGTAGTCCCACCCCCACACACAGACACAAATATTCTGGTGCAACACCCTCTCTTTGAGCCCGTTAGGATTCTGCCCCTTCTAGTAACAGCATGTTTGCACCATATACCGTGGACTCAAGCGAGAGCCTGCAGGCCCAAACCAACACCAGCCCAGTGGTGTGGTGCCCCCAGGGGTGTTCTTATGACTGGGGGAGTCTCTGACCTCGACCTTGTGTTCAGTGCTTCAGTTCTACTAGTGCTGGCTACACAAAACCCCTGTTCCTGGAAGCTGTTTGCCAATCGGCTTCTGTTTACCCCCATTATTTCACTCCAACAGGTGAGGCTGTGCCTACTGGACTGACTGCTTGCTGGAGGTGGTTCTGTGGCAACCATGAGTCATCCCTGCGTGTCTCTTTTGGGTAAGTGTGTGTGCTTACAGTTTATCTGTTGCTCTTAAGGCCCCCGGGCTCTGGTAAGGCCCCATGAGTAAGGGGCAAGCAAGCGACACTAGGCGAGAGACAGTGAGAGAGAGATAACATGCTGAGGAAACTGGGGAGCCCAGTAACTACGGGGACAGGGACAGAGCTGAAGACACCCATCTGATTTAGACGGTGATGGGCGAGGTCTCTTGGGAGAGGAATCCTGAAAAGAGACCCTTCGAGACCTTTCTGGCTAAGTAGCTTTGGTGCCTGAAGAGCTAGGCTGTGGCTGACTTCGGGGCTGAGGAGTCCAAGTACGCCGGCACCCCTCTGCGCAACCGCACCTAGCCTCTTGTGCTCGCTCCTCACTTCTGCTACCTGGCGGTCTGTTCTGAACCCAGGAACTTGCCGCCTCCTTCAAGGTGCCAGATAAGTCTAGTCTGGGTGGCCCCTGGAAGGAGACTGAGATGATTGTGATGCCAGAGATCAAGTGGGAATCGTTCAGACTCACGAGCTCCCTTCACTGCCCAAGTTCCTAAGGAGAATCCTTAGCCCAGAGACCATCTAATTAATGTTACTCAATACTGTGTGTGACCGGAGGTGGGTTTTGTCTGGGTTGAATTCAACTCCTTAATTTTTTTTTTTCTTTCCATTTAACTCAAAATGATTACTTTCATTTTGAGTTTCTGGTTTTTCATAGGATGATTTTGATTGAAATAAGTCTGTCCCAAATTTCAGTGATGTCCTGGTAGTAACTGTTAAGAAGACGTTCAGATGGGCTCTTGTTTTCCTAAAAGCATATTGCTGAGACTGTCAGGCAGCGGGGTTAAGATCTGCGTGTCGATTCTCCATATATCCCAGCAATCACTGTGTCCTCCACACATGCTGCGCATGCACAGTCAGGTCTCTAGGAGTCCCGAGTCTAAACACACTTCAGAGTCCAGTTGAAGCAGGCAGCGTTCACTCAGAGCAGTCTTGACTTTGGGGTTTTTGCTGGCCTGTCTCTCCCAGCTTCCATTCCCACGACTTGCGGCTAGTGAAAGCACAGCATGGAAGCGCTGAGTCCGTCAGGTGTGCTCCCCTGTTTTCCTTTTCTGTCTGGAATTGCTTTGAACCTGAGTCTAGGGTCTTCTCCAGATGAATCCCCCCACCGTAAAGTCCAGCCTCTGAAACACGGAATGGAACTGGTCTAACCAAGCTGTTGTCCAGGAGTACGGAGGCTTCTGTTTTGAGCGGCCCTGGGCCTTAGTGGGCACTAACTCCTTTTATGATCATCTCTCGCCCTGGCCGCTCCTTAAACCTCTACCCTCAGTGTCCTGCGCCGGTCAGCCTCCTGGGAAAGCAGGGCCCACCGTGGCCTTGTCTCTGTGAGCACCTTCTCATGAGCTCTCTGTGACTGGGTGCTGAAGTGCAGGTGGGTGAAGTCCAGGAAAGGATCATTCTCAATGCATTGGGGGCTTGGGAGATAATGGCCCCAGGATTTCAATAGTTAATTATGCCAGTTAAACATGACCACTTGAGTTGGATTGGCTTAATTGAACGTGGGTGTAGAACTGTGTGAGCAGATGGTGTATATATCCGTTGGCAGCAAGGGTCCGTGATGACATACATGATTTCAAAGCAGCCCCCAACACTCCTGTGCATCATTAGGCTGCGACACTCACTACCAGCATTGTTGTGAAGTGCCGTCGAGTCAGTTCTGACTCATAGTAATCCTGTATAGGATTTCCAACCTGTGGTTAGCAGGCCAGTGCTTATCTTACAGCGCCACACCAGGACTGCAGCCTGCTATTCAAGAGTTGCGTGTTCTTTATCTTCCCTGGGGTGGCCTAAATTTTCTCCAAGTTTGGGAGCTGGATTCCTGAAATAGAGGTGGTAATCAGCTAACCCACTCTATCTAACTCCTAACGACCCAAAGTGCAGTGCACCTGCCCCACAGGTTCCCAAGACTGAAAGCAGACTACTGGATGTGTCTTTCTCCTTTGGAATGGTTGGTGTTAGCGGCAAGTGCTTAACCACTGTGCCACCAGGGCACTTGGAAATGAAATTCACTGACAGAAGCACGGTGCTCTGTAAGTGGACACTTACTCCACTTGATAGGAGCTGCTCTGGTGGTGGTAGTTGTGGCTGTGTGCTGTGGAGTCAGTTCCAACTCATAGCGACCCTGTACAGGGTTTCCGAGGCTGTAAATCTTTATGGGAGCAGAAAGCCTCATTTTTCTCCTGCGGAACAGCTGGTAGTTTCGAACTGCTGACCTTAAGGTTTGCAGCCTGATTCGTAACCACTAGGAGCTGCTGTAGATGCTGGGATTCTGAGGTGACCAAGAAAGAAAGGGAGTCCTGGTGGGGCGCTGTAAGATAAGCACTGGACTGCTCACAGTTCGGTGGTTCAAACCCAGCAGCCACTCCACGGAAACCCTGTACAGGGTTGCTATGAGCCCAAACTAACTGCATGGCACTTTTAAAACAAGAAAAAAACCCAGCCCCTGGTGTGATGGGACAGACAGTCTTCCCATGAGGAGTCAGTAAAAAACAGGAGCTTTTGTAGGACTAGTTTCCGGGACTGGAGAGTGGAAATGACTTGAAGGTGTCGGCAGGGGTCCTGAGGAGCATAGCTTTGGCATGCCTAGGACTGAAGACCCATGTGGTGGTGAGTGGGGTACGATGAGGTGGGTGGGCTAGACCAGGGCTTTGTAGGCCAGTTAAGACCTTTGGCCTTTGGTGTCAGGGCAGTGAGAAGAGGGTCCTCGAGACTGGTTTCCCCTCTCTTTCATAGCAGCAAAACATGAATGTCAGTTGGAAGTGAATTTTCAAAAATGAATTCCGTACATGACACATGACCAGTTTTTTTGGGGTTTTTTTTTTTTATTAGAAATCAAGTCACCCCTGATGTCATGTGTTTACCAGGGCCTGGCTACTTAACTCAGTGCCTGCGGGGGCCTCACACATGGGGGACGTGCCAGTGAAAGATGGGGATGAGTGCAGATGGACTTGGGGCCCTGGCCACGACTCCCCCCTCCCCACCCCCCAGCACTGCCCAGATTGTAGGACTGCTCTCAGTTTCCTCCTGAGCATCTTTCTTACCCAAAGTCTACTCAAATCTTTTAAAAGTCTTACTCTTTGCTGAATACTGAAGGAATTCATCCTGTTACTAAAGGGTCTTGACTCGGTCCCAGTGTGGGGCCATTGGGGTATGGCTATGTGTTTTGGTTTTAGCTATAGGTCTGTGTTGGGTTTGGTTTGGTTTTGGGGGGGAGGGAGGGGTGCTTGTTTTCATTTATATTGAACTCCTCTAACAAATCTCTGGTAGTGTTAGTGGTTACAAATCGGGCTGCTAATGTCACGGTCAGCAGTCCGAAACTACCAGCTGTTTCGTGGGAGAAAGATGAGGCTTTCTGCTCTCGTAAAGATATATAGCCTCGGAAACCCTATGCAGGGTTGCTATGAGTCGGAACCGACTCCATGGCACGTAACAACAACAACAGAAATCTCCTTGTATACTTAGCTGCCTTCTGCCCTTCCTCTACTGTTTTTGGGTTTTCAATTCAGTTTGGTGCATCTTTCTACATCTTCTCTGAAGCTAGGCACACTCTTCCAGCATCCTGAGCCACAGTCACCCCTTGTTTTGACAGTATTTAGATGATTTCTTGTCCGTCCCTTATTTAAAGTCTTTATGTTTACAGTTGCTTCTAGACAGCATATAGCTGAGTCTGCAGTTTTAAATAAAGGCTGATAGTCTATGCCTTTTCATCGGCATGTTTAGTCTGTTTGCATATAATTTTATATCTATGGTTTGCGTTTCAGTCTGTCATGTTGCTATTTGTTTTTAACTTGTCCCATCTGTTCATATTTTCCTTCTTCTCTTCTTTTGAATTAAGTATTTTTATTTTGTTTTTTTGCATTTGATCGCCACCATTTGCATTGGGCTGCTAACCATGAAGTCAGTGGGTCTTGGAAAGCCTATCAAGGGTTTCTAGTCAATGGCAGTAGAGTTTTGGTTTATGAGGTGTGTGCATCAGAGTCTCCTGTAGGATACGTTTTAAAAACCCCGATTCGTAAGCTCCACCAACAGAATGCTTAACTTCGGTAGTCTGGGATGGGTCTGACAGTAGAATCTTACAGCAGTCCCCTCCCATTCCCCTCCCGTGCTCTGTGCTGCTGTTGTCATCTGTTTTGATTCTACATATGTTAGAAACACACACACACACACACACACACACACACGCTACCTTGTTAGGGTCAGTTACTTTTCAAAGATTTACAAATAAGGAGGTAGAAGTATTTCATATTTCCCACGTTTTTGCCATTTCTGATATTCTGGATCCCTTTGTATAGACTCCAGTTTCCAGCTGCAGAACCGCTCTTCTTATTTCTTGTAGCGCAGGTTTGTCAGCAACAGATTCTCTCAGTTTTTGTCTGTCTGCAAAAATGTTTGTTTTGCCTTCACTTTTTTTTTTAATGTTTTATTGTGAATTATGTGATAGTTTACATGGGAGAACATTGGTTTTACATTCATTCTATCTTATATTGTCTCATTGCCATGGTTACAATCTCCTCCATGCAATCCTTCTTCCCGTACCCCCCAGGTCTTCAGCACACAGTCGCTCTCCCTCTCTGGATCTAAAGTCTCCAGCTGCTCCATCGCTCCACGTCATCATCTCTGCCTC
>NW_006409205.1:68156-82637 GCF_000296735.1 Chrysochloris asiatica | reverse complement strand
TCTGTTCTTCTAGCCACTCCAGGTTGGTCTGCTTGTCCTTTCAAGTGGGAATTTCCCATCTCTGGAGATCTGGATGTGGTTCAGGCTTCCACCTATAGGCTTATGTATTGCAGAGGCTCCACAGGAAGCCTCCTTCACTGGGCACATTGTAGCCTCATTTTAGGTATTCCAATCAGTTATAGGCAAAAGACGGACTTACAAACATTCTATGGTGATGCTTTTCGCTATTCCTTTCTCTCCCCCTCCAGTGTCTATTTTATAATAAATTGCAAGGAAAATCTAGATTCAAAAGACAGCCAAGCATCTTAATATTATTCCCCCCTTTTCCCCATTCCAACCATGGCTCGATCTCTGTATCCCAGGACCCTGTCATTCCCAGGTTGTGCATGTATCATTCTTTACCTGTCTCACTTAGCCCCTTGAGACCTGTCTAATTGTTCTCCCATCTGCTTTCTTCTTCTTGCCTTTACTTTTTAAGGATATTTTTCTGGAACATAGATTTGTAGGTTGGCAGTTCGTGTTTGTTTGGTTTTCTTTGAGTACTTTAAAAATGTAATTTACTTGTTTCCTGACTTGGACATTTTCTGATAAAAAGTTGTTATTGTCGTTAAGTCTACTGGAGTTGGTTCCGACTCTTAGCAACCCTGCATGGGGTTTTTGAGAAGAAGCTGATGGGCTTGAACCGCCAACCTTATGGTTCACAGTCCACTGCTTATTCTATAACACCACACCAAGACTCTGATAAACTTAGTAGATGCTGTTACTCTTCTCTATGTAATATCTTTGTATTTTTTTATTTCTTGCTGCCGTCAGGTTTTCTTTATATCACAGTTTCTCAGCTATTGGATCATGATGTGTCTTTGTGGGCTAAGTGTTTGGCTGCTAACCACAAGGTTGTCGGCTCAAACCCACCAGTTGATGATCCAAGGGAGAAAGATAAGGCTGTCTGCTCCCATAAAGAGTTACAGTCTTGGAACCAACCCCTCAAGAACCGTTTTACTCCACCTTCTGTTAAAAACAAACCAACCAATTGCCGTTGACTCAATTCCGACTCATGGGGTTTCCAGGAGTCCTGCTAAGCTTTCCTGGTGCAGACTGCACCACCAGCCCTGTGGTTGTGGGTCCAACGAGTAACCCACAGTGCCACCAGAACCCCTGTATAAAGTCAAGATGGATTTAATGTTAGTGGGTTTTATATTGGTTTTGATGTGTGTGTTACTTTTGCTAAGGTTTGCTTGGGCTTTTTGCATCTGTGAATTTATAGTTTACATCTAATTTGGGAAACATTTTCAGCCATTATTTCTTCAGATATCTTTTTCTATTCCCTTCCTTCATTCCTTACCTTCTCAGATGCTAACTATCTGTATAAGAGGTCTTTAAAAAGTTCAGTGGAATGAAAAGATAATGGGACTTTTCCACAAACTTTATGAAAGCCACCTTGTATGTTAGATGATTTTCTATCTGAATGTTCCGCCTTCTATGCTAGATGATTTTCTCTGAAACCCTGTTTATTTCAAAAAAGAAAAAACTTCGTGAGCTTCATTTGGAATAGTTTCTATGGCTGTCTTCAAGTTCTCTAATTTTTTTTCCTGTGGTATGTAATCAGTTAATCAAATCCAGTGAATTTTTTATTTTAAATATTGTATATTTTCTCTCTAAAAGTTTCATTTGGTAATATTTTTGTTTTTCCCATTCAATTTTTTTCATTGTTTTTCCTTAAACACCTAGTTAAACTAGGTAATAAGCACAGGACTTTGAACCACAAGATTGGTCGTTTGAGCCCACCAGCCACAGGAGAAAGATGAGGCATTCTGTTCCCACAAAGATTTACCGCCTCAGGAACCCTATGATTGCTGTGAGTCACAACTGACTGAACAGCACTTAACAACACTTAAAAACAGCAAGAGTTCAACTAGCATTTATCCTTGCCTGTTGTTAGTCCTAGCATCAGTCACAAATAGGTCTGTTTCTATTGACTGATTTGTCTCCTTGCCATGGGTCACGTTTTCCTCCTTCTTGGCATTTCACTTAATTTTTGATGGGGTGTTGGAAATTGTGAATATTGTGGTGCTGAGGGTCTGAATTTTGTTGTCTCCCTTTGAAGTGTGTTGGACTTTGTTTGGGGAGACAGTTATTTGTGGATGAGTTTGAACCTTTGAGGCCTAGTTTTCCGCTTTTGTAGAGTTCTGATGTGGCACTGTAGGAGAAGCACCATAGAATAAGCCACAAGGTCGGTGGTTCGCACTCACCTCCCACTCCGTGGAAACCCTATACAGGGTCACTGTGAGTCAGACCGACTTGACGGCACTTCACAGCAACAGTACATGTCTTGTGTAGCATGAGCTCCAGGGGCAGATCAGTCCAAGTACTAAGGCTTGGCCTCTCTGGGTTTTTTTTTACTGAATGTTCCCGGTGATTATTGAGAATACTTTACTTTGTTCATCTGTTGTAACATATGATATAACATAAGGTCTTTAATCCCTTAGCAAGGTCTTTCTGGAGTATCTGGGTTTTGTAGTGCTTGAACTGGGACAAAAATGCTATCTTTTCATTTAATTATAAATTGAATCAAAAGAGGCCTGACCTTGGCACAGTAGCCACCATGTTCCCATTCCGTGGAGCAGACTGAAGTGGGAGGTCTGGTATGTGCCGGTCTCTGCTTGGGTCGCCTAATAGTTCACCTAGTTAGCAGTTTGGAAGGAATGTGTACATGTTGTTCAGATCTTTTCTTTAGCAACTTTTTGAAGGTCTTCTCTTTGAAGCTTATTTTCCCAGCTGTAAGCTCTTAGAAGACTCGTTTTGCAACTTTTCTTTTGGTCAGCTCTGTAAGAGAAATGTTCTTGTCTGCCACCCTCCCTTTCCATTGGCTGGGTGCTGACTGTTGGGTCTGGTACGTTGCGGCAGTCTCCCTTCCAGTGACTTGGTCGATGTCTCATTCCCCAGTTCTTTCTCCTGATCCTCTTGTGGTTTACTTCTCCTGAGCTAGAAGGATGGCTGTGACCAGCCTGTCCTCAAGAACCAGTCCCCCACCCCTGATGGTCCTCCTGCCTGGGTCTGTCTTCTCCCAGCTGTGCCTGGCCTGCCTTTAGTAATTCTCTGCCAGCCCACTCTTCCCCGTGTTTGGGATAGGTTTTATAGGCGCTGCCATGAGCCACCACGAAGGAGAAGACATACCAAGACTTAGAAACAGGGAGCGGAAAGCCCCAATCTTAACCTGGGGGACCCAGAAACAGGATTGCTGTCACTCATGGCTCTTCTCACTCTCCTTAGCACCACCTGCTCCCCAAGGTCTTGCCCTTCCCCAGGATGGAGCCCCAGGAGACCAGGCCCTGGCAGCCCCTCTTGAGATGCTGACATCCCAGGTGAGCCCCCTCCGACCCAACTGTTTCCTTCCCTCCCTTTACTTGTCTCTGGAGTCTGCAAGCAATGGATGCCTACTGGGCTTGCCCCCATCGCACCTGTGGGGGAGTGGAATTTCAGGCCTGGAAAGTGATTGAATCCAGGGCCCTAGAAAGACCGTGGGAGGCCAAGACTGCTGCGGAGATCTCCTGGTACTTGGTCAGGTTTGCTTTTCTAGGACTTCTTGAGGCTTGTGGTTAGAGTTCTGTGCTCACTGCACACACCCATGCCAGACCCTTGTCTCTTGTCCCTGGTGCTTCTGGCACTGCCCCTGTCTCCTTCTAGAAGAGATGGAGGCGCTGATTACCCTGGGAATTCTTTCAGGATCCAGTGACACTTGACGGTGTGGAACAGTACCTCACAAAAAGGGAGTGGTTAGGACTAGACCCAGAGCAGAGGACCTTGGACTATTTTGGGAACGTGACCTCCGTGGGTAAGGATGCAGTCCCCTCCCCAATCCAGCACCAACTTTATGGTCCTCCGCAATTGGAAATGGGAGGAGGAGCGCTTGGTGGGCCCCCAGGGCTGGGCTGGAGGCTGGAGGTGGACTAATGTGGAAGGGAGCCTGACAGCAGTTGTACAAGTCCCCAGTGTCAAAACTTGGGACGTCATCGCTGACTGCGTCCCTGACCACTTGCTGTCTCCTCCACAGGTGTCCCGGAGTTGAATCCAGACCTGGTCCCTCACCAGGTTCAGGGACAAGTACTGTTGGTCTCAGACCCATCCCTCATCACGAGTCAAGCTAAGCATGCCGGTGAGTGGGATTTTTTTTTTTTAAGTGAGGAAATCAAGGCTCAGTTAAGCAGTTTCAAGTGAGGGAGAGGCTTGAGACTTACTCAGTCCTAGAAGGGAGGGAGCCTCTCCTTAGGCCCACCATCCAGGGAGTCACAAGGTTAGATGAACACTGATCACCCTGTCGTGATGGGCGTCAGGCTCAGCTGCTGCCCTTGGAGGGATGTGACTAGTGACAGAGAGTCAAGAAGGCGCCTGTCCCCCTCTTTGTGGACCTGCATGTCTTGCCTTTCTCTTTTCAGAAAGCGGCTCAGTGACTCAGAGTGAGATGATGAGTGAGGATGCCCAGCCCCACGCCACGGCGTCCACCAGCTCCCCCAGGGCCAGTAACACCAGCCCCGAGGTCAGACAGAATGGGGATGTTGAGGGGAAGTTAGGGAGTCCCCGGGAGCCCCCAATCGAGCATCATTTCACATGTAAAGAGTGTGGGGCAACCTTCCGCCTGAAAGCCCTCCTAGTCCAGCACCAGAGAATCCACAGTGAGGAGACAGGTTGGGAATGTCGTGATTGTGGGAAGGTCTTCAAGGGTATCTCAGGGTTCAGGGAGCACAGAAAAAGCCACGTGGTGGTGGTGGTAGAGCCTCGGCCCGGCCCGAGCCATGCCCCAGAAGATGCCGCGGAGAAGCAGGAGCAAATGGAGAAAGAGGCGAAGCCGTTCCAGTGTGAAGAATGCGGAAAGCGCTTCAAGAAGAATGCGGGCCTCAGTCAGCACCTGCGTGTGCACAGCCGTGAGAAGCCGATGGAGTGCGAGGAGTGTGGGCGCCCCTTGAAGGGGAACACCCACCTATCCCGTCACCAGAAGCTGTCCGCTTCGGAGAAGCCCTTCACCTGCCAGTCATGCCGCGATTACCTGGAGCGCCAGGAGCTCCTCCAGCACGAGCGCGTGCACACCAGCCACCTGCCCTTCGACTGCGACGACTGCGGCAAGTCCTTCCGCGGGGTCAGTGGCCTGGCCGAGCACCAGCGCATCCACAGCGGGGTCAAGCCTTATGGGTGTCCGCACTGCGGCAAGCTGTTCCGCCGCAGCTCCGAGCTCACCAAACACCGACGCATCCACACCGGCGAGAAGCCCTACGCCTGCGGCCAGTGCGGCAAGGCCTTCCGCCAGAGCTCCAGCCTGCTGGAGCACCAGCGCATCCACACCGGTGAGCGTCCCTACGCCTGCGGCGACTGCGGCAAGGCCTTCCGCGGGCCCTCCGACCTCATCAAGCACCGGCGCATTCACAGTGGACTGAAGCCCTATGAGTGTGAGCGCTGCGGCAAGGCTTTTCGCCGCAGCTCGGGCCTGAGCCGCCACCGACGCACCCACAGCGGGGCCCGGCGCTGCGAGTGCCCTGAGTGCGGCCGCGTGTTCAAGCGGCGCTCGGCCCTGCAGAAGCACCAGCCCGTCCACCGCGAGTAGATCGGTCCCGCGCATGTGCGCATCAAAGGAGATGAACCGTTTTGTAGCGCTTATATATTTTCTTGTCAAAAGTTGAAACCAGTTTCTACTGCCACCAGCAATTTCTAAGTGTTCATGTTTGCCACCATGACGCCCATCCAGAATAGTGTTGACCATGTTGCGTTCTTTTGGCTCCTTTCACTTGCAAAAAGAGCCTTGCCTTGCAGAAGTTTAGGCGTGTGCACCTCCACACCAAGCGGGATGTGGGGGGAGGGGTCCTCTGCCACCGATATGGCCGGGCGTGAGAGCAGGGTGTGGAATCAGCGGGGCCGTCTCAGGCTAGGAGGTGACCTTGAGGCACGTGTGCCAAGGTCTAAGCAGAAGGCGACCCCAATTGAATGTGACCCCCTTTGTTTCCCAAAGAGAAGATTGCCCCACCTTTTTTTGGGCCTACTTGAATTTATAAATGTTGATGTATGTAAATACAAAACTCTTATACTATTTAATTTATTAATTTAGTTAGCATTATATAGTGTAAATCACAGACAATATAGAATAATATATTCATTTAGAAACATGCCTTTTTGCCCACTCACCATTCTGTGAACTCATCAGTCCTCTAAACGCCCACCTCTTCTGCATTTGTGGCCTCCCTGTCTTTACCGCTGGGTCATCCAAAGTACATCAGGTTCACCTCCATCTGACTGACCACCAGCTCAGATGGGGTGCTTGGCACCCAGCCTGCTGCCCTGTGGACATTTTCTCCCACGCCATCAGTGCATATTCACTTAGCACTCGGACCATTTGTTACTTGTGTGTTTTTTGTTAGTTTACTTCGGTCATTTTACAGCGTCAACACCGCAGCTGGTGTTTTTGGAAGAGGCTTGCTTCAGCATCTCTAGTTTGTCGGTAGCTGTGAGGTCATACTTGTCATTGTGTGGTTTTTTGTTTTTGTTTTTTTGTTTTTATTAAGCCAGTTCAAGCAGGTGACCCTTATACAGATCCCAAGCCAGCTTTGATTGGGGTTGTTTGGGGCTAGCAGGTTTCCTGCAGCACTTTTTGATTGAAAATACAAGGTGGCGGCTCCTTCCTGAGAAGGTTAGGGGTCCCAGAACCTCTCAATCTTTCGGTCTCCTATGAGGCTTTCTCTGTTCTCTGTGGTTGCCTCTGTCACACGGGGTGGTCCCATGAAAGGAGGTGTTGTGCTCAGTCAAGGTAAGCCACTACCATTAGTTCCAATCCTAACGCCTTGTCTCATTTTCTTCTAATCTCAGCCTCTCCCTTGAGGACCTGAGATGCCACTTTCCATTGTCCTGCGTGCACCTTGTCTGTTCATCTCCTTTGACTAGTTACCTAATTCCCTGTGGATACATTGACTTCTAGAGCGGTTCTTGATGAATCACTTTCAGTGGTTCCTTTTCCGCCGTTTGACCGTTTTGCCCGTTGTAACAGTTCAGTGACACTTGCGTGAGCTTTTCATTTCTGTGTATTCGCACATGCATCTTTGTCAGTTAGGTCAGAACTTGAATTGCTTCATTGCTGCAGAAATTGGATATGATGACATTTTCTTATTGGATTTTAATGACAAATTCAAAGTTGAAAGTCCTGCTCCGCCACCTTACCCCAGAGAGGGGAAGCAGCCGAGTTAGGAGGGAGACAGGCTGCACTAGGGATTGGGATAGGTGGGGAGTGGGCGGGAGAAGCAGGAAGCAGGCTCATTCCTCATCCAACTCATACACTCCATGTGTATGGTGGCCAGGACTGAATTGTGCAACTTGACCACTCAGGCACTAGAGATACTTCTACCACAGATTGGCCAGAACAGCCCACGAATGTTTATCAGTCCAGCCCTGGCCACCAGCATGTGGCCTGACCTCACCTTGATCAGCAGGGTGGTCCAAGCTTTGTTTTGGCAGTGCCTGGTATATATTCGTTGACTAATCCAGCCAGGGACCACCTAAGAGAATCAGCGGATGCAGGAAGATGCACCTAACTGATGTTGCCACATGGACCGTCCCCTTTGAACGACTCAAGAACCAGAAAGAAGGCGGTCTGTTGGCTTTTGCTTTGGGCAACTAGGAGGTAGTGACCCCACTTGTGTGGGTCTGTAACTCTCAAAGTGGAGCTGGCCCCACCAGGCCTGCTTACTTCCAGGGGCCATGCCCAGGAGGGAAGTAAGCATGGGTTTCGAGAGAGGTCACACCTTTCTGGCAGCAGAATTTCCTCCACAGAGAGGCTAGTGTGACTTTGGCAGCTGGGCCTTCTCACAGGCTCATCTCAGGAGGGCTTCCAGGCCCCCTCCCTGGGAAGCCAGGTCTTGTGATGACCACTTTGACCTTGGCTTGTTTCATAGTGTTTCCTTTTGCTCTGGAGCCCGCTTCTTGCATTCACTTTGAATCTATGTCTTAAGTGAATGCCTTCTGTCTGTTTTCTCTGTTCAATGATTGCGTGTTTTGTACAATTCTCGTGGAGGCATATCTAACACTGTTCGCAAGAAGTACTCTGCCATTCTTGCTCTCTGTTCACCTATTGGTTTGATGAAGGAGCCCGCTCAAGTCTGGGTGCAGTATTAACGGGGACCACAGTGTCCTCTTCACTCTGTTCTATATGCTCCCAGGACCGAGCGTCTCGGTGTCCCTTCCTGCACTCCTTTACTTTGCTCCATTTGTATGTTCTTTAACCCTCTCTTAGAGTTAACACTAAAGACCGGGTCTTTTCCATCACCACTGATGGAATGGCGACCTCTGCTGTATTGCAATGCCTCCAGTCGGCGCATTCGCTTGTGTCTTGTAGTTTTGCGGAATTCACATCTGCCTCTGCTAGCCGAGGGGTAGATTGGCTCGGATTCTCTCGGTGTGCAGTGACGTCAGGTGCAGAGTGTGACACAGCTTACTCGTGTGTGTGCTTGCCTATGCATTTGTGTATCTACCTCATTTCTTTTTTTTCCCTCCTAATCACATGTCCTCCTCTGGCCAGGGCCATGGAGAGCGGTTAGGGTGCAATGCTGGCTCCTGTTAGAAATAGATCCTTTTCTTAATTGTATTAAGAAAGAAATTCTCTGTTGCTTTTCTTCGAGTTTTGAATACTTGTTGAGATTTTAAAAAGAAAGTACTTGTTTACCATTTTTGCTGCTTATTAAGATTAAACTATGTTGATTAGTTGTGTTATACCTGTTCTTGCATTTCTGGACTAACCCCCACCTGACCATAGTGGGTGTCTTTCTCCCGTTTGCTTGATCTTGTACTCAAGAAGGCATGGCGCCTGCCCTGTCCACAGCCCTGTTGTGTACCCCGCCCCAAGCCAGATTTATTAAACCAGAACCGAACACCCAACCCAAGGGCAGCGGCCTGTGTTCGTGAAACCTGACCGGAACAAGGGACTGGCCTTGCAGATCTCCTGAAGTGTGGACAAAGACAACAGACATGAAGAGAGGATGAGAACTGCTTTCTTGGAACATGCTGGGGGGAGGGCAGGAGCGCCCCCTGTGAAGATCTGGGCCCCTTCCTGCTCAGCACCCCCGAGCAGCCTGGCCAGGATGGCCTTTGCCCTCCTTGGTCCCCCTTGTGTCAAGCCAGTGTCATCGGGTGCCTGCTTCTCAGGCTGAGTTGCGTGGCTGGTGTTCCTCCTGGCCTCTGTCCCTCCCGACTGTCGTGACTACCTGTTCAGTGTGGTGGCTGGTGTGTTCCCTTCACTAAGATGGGTTGCAGTCTGTGCCTTCTCGTCTTGGTGAGTTTGGCCACTAATTTTCTGTGGGTACCGTTGCTGTATTTGAACCTGTAACGCATTACGGCTCAGTCCAGCCTAAGCGCCGTCTTGAAAGTGTTGTAATCCCAGCAACTCCATCCAGTGTCTGTAAGTAGAAGTTCCCTTGCCACCGGCCTCCGTGCGCCGCGTATTCCCAGAGCTGTGACTCTGGCCCGCCCAGGTTGTATTGCGTTTGTTGGCTGACTTTTCTGGTTCCTTACTGACCCTGTTCACTTGTCTGTCAGATGGCCCTCACTAGAGCTTCTCCCCTTCCCGACCCAGCGCAGTGCCTTGCAGCGAGTAGAGTTCAATAAAGATTTGTTAATGGCCTTCCTGGAGGTGGCGTCTTTGTTTTTCCGACTTCACTCAGGGGAGCTAAGTGGGGGCTGCTCAGGTCCAGCTTACAACTTGGGGAGGCGCCTCTATGAGCTGCAGGTGGGAGCAGACTAGCAGAGCTGGGCGGAGGTGGCAGGAGTGGTTTCAGGGGGAGAGGGGTGAGGAAGCAAGCCTCCAGCTTCCTAGCCTGTCAGGACACAACTCAAGTTGTTACATGCCGTGGTTTCGGTTCTGACTCATAACGACCCTGTACAGGGTTTCTGAGACTGTAAACCTTTTCCTGGAGCAGAAAGCCTCATCTTTCTCCCACGGAGCGGCTGGTAGTTTCGAACTGCTGACCCTCAGGTGAGCAGCCTGATTCGTAACCACTGTGCTACCAGAGCTCCTTACGGCTCAAGTAGGAGTGGGGCATCCTCAAGTGGGTGGCCAAGGTCATGGGTTAGATCTTTTGGGGGCTGGATTATGAATTTCCATAGGGACTCCCCAGGAGGGGGCAGTAGTCCAGAAAGGAGCAGGACTGTCCAAGGCCCTACCCTCGTTTTCAGCTGTTCTCCCAACCCAAGCATCACCCCCATCCCCACCCCCTAACAGTGTGATGGCAATTCATGGTCAAGCATAGTTCTGAAGGAGCTGAGAACACTGTGTTTAATCTTGGACTTGAGGACCCCTTGGGGTTTTCCCCAGGGTCCTGAGTTAGCCCTCCTTGCTGTTGTCCCTGCTGCCTTCACCACCGTTAACGGGTTGAATTGTGTCTCCTCAAAATGCACTGCAAATTCTAACTGACATGCCTGTGGTTCCAATCCCATTTGGGAATGGGTGGCCTTTGTTATCTTAATGAGCTAGGGTAGTGTTGGGTGTGTTTTGAGTCACTCTGGAGATTAAAAGATGAAACCAGCAAACTGGGAAGCTGGGATGGTGGGAGAGGGATGCCAAGACACACAGGTGAGCTCCAGCAGAGCTGACAGGAAACCTTCCCTTAGAACCAGTGCCCTGCTGGAGAAGGTACTGGACCACAACGTTAGCAGTTCAAACTCACCAGCCGCTTCTTGGAAACCCTTTGCTGTGAGTTGGGATTTCCATTCTAGCAGCACTAGGGGATTAAGACATCACCCCTGACCTCGGGCTCACACACAGCCCTGGAAGGGGAGCTGATGAGTGAAAGCTTGCTTGGGTTGCCCACTGAATAGGTTGTGAGGACAGCAAGTGTGGGACACAGTTGTGCCTCCTGTCCCAATGGCACTCTGATCTGGGGGGGGGCCAAGGTGT
This sequence comes from Chrysochloris asiatica, assembly GCF_000296735.1. Classification (NCBI taxonomy): domain Eukaryota; kingdom Metazoa; phylum Chordata; class Mammalia; order Afrosoricida; family Chrysochloridae; genus Chrysochloris; species Chrysochloris asiatica. Next base: position 71,719 of record NW_006409205.1, on the reverse strand, counting down.
CTGAATACTAAGTGAGGGCTGGCTCTGCCATACCCTTTGCTTGAATATGAGGTAACCAGCAGCCCCAACTTAAATCAGGACTCCAAACTGGCTCATTCTGATTCAACCCCCTTCTGAGAATTTGCATCTCCACTTAAAACAAATTCTCAGCACGGATAGAACCTACCAAACCAATTTGAAACCCCTGATTTAAACCACCCTAGTGTTTGGGGAGCTCTGGTAGCATAGTGGTTATGAATCGGGCTGCAAATCTTAAGGCCAGCAGTTCGAAACTACCAACCACTCTGCGGGAGAAAGATGACGCGTTCTGCTCCCGTAAAGATTCTACAGCCTCGGAAACCCAGTACAGGGTCGCTATGGGTCGGAACCGACTCGACGGCACTTAACAACAACAGTGTTTGGGGGGCAACCCATTGGCCACTGTTAACGGAGAACACTAAGGGGGAGCTTCTTTGGACTTCTGTATGCCGGAGTTTAGATGCATTTGGATTTACAGGTATGTCATAGAGAAGAACTGGCCGGATGACTCAGGGAAACTACTCCTTTGCCCCTTCTTGGCTTTTGTTGTTAACTTCCATCTAGTCAGTTCTGACCCATATCAACCCTGTAGAGGGTTTCCAAGGAGCAGCTGGTGACCTTAAACCGGCAACCTTGTGCTTCAAACCCACTTGGCAGTCCAGCACATTAACCCACAGCTCCACACCAACACCTCTGTGCAGGCCAAAGTGATGCGACGGTCCCTGCCATCCAGGACAGAGCACCAGAGGGATATAAACCGGTAGTCAGAATGCAGCAAGTGGGGAGCCGTAAACGTCCCTGAACTCTGTACACCTTCCATTTTACACTTCATCTTAAAAACAATACACACAGAATAGTAGCAGATGAATTTTGCCAGATTCCGTCCCAGTAACTCAGGCACCAAGGTCAGGGGGCAGCCCCGTGGCCATGCACTGCTACAAGGCCCTTTAGTCCTTAACAAAGTTTTAAAAGGTGGGGTGGGGGGCAGGAGCAGTCTAGGACCCCACCTGAGCTCTGAGCTAGCTCAACTCCATCACTCTGGGGGACTGTGCCCCAGTTCTGATCCCACCCCTGTCCTTCCCACACAAGTCCAAGTTTGCCCAGACTGTTCATTGGTCCTTGAGCTTCACCATCCCTGCCCCCTCACAAAGGCTCCCCTGACTGCTATATTGTAATCCTATGTACCTGGGTATCTCCCTTCTCTGACCCCACCCCCAGGCCCTGGGCAGATAGGTTGGTTCGTGCCCTGCCACCACTCCTGGCAGGGGGGTTCTCCTTCAGTCCTGGGTCCCTGGGGTTCCCGGGCCAGGAGGCATACAGACCGGCAAGCTGGTGACTCCTCATCTTAGCCTGCCTTCCCCCACAGTGAGGCGGTGATAATGATGGAGCAGCTGGTGCGCTAGGTTTGAGAGGACCTGTGGCGCTAGGTTGGCCGTGGCACCCAGGGATCCCCGATGCAGAGCCCATGGCAGTGCCCACAATGCTGGTGTGCCTAGTGAAGCAGACTGGGGGACACAGAGATGATGGCCAGATGCAGGAGCTAGGGGACTGGTATGCCAGCAGGTGAGGCGGCAGATGCCCGGGGGACAAGACCACCCCAACTTCAACCTCCTCCATCTGCCCGCATCCTGATCACACCACTCCCACTGAAAAGGTGCCCACATGGCTTCTCGTGGCTCTCCAGCTCGTACCCCCAATTCTGCAGACACCTACCTCGCACCCACAATCTCCAACCAGAAGACCTTGTTGCCCCCCACCTCAGTGGCTAGCTGCAGGGTCAGACTTGGAGATGTGCCCTGGGCTTCCACTGCCTCTCTCCAGCTGCTCTGCCAGGATCTCTGGGTCCTCTACCTTCTGGTCACCAGCCCCAAGGTCTCCCATCAACTCATGGCACCTACTGCTTTTAACCCCAAGCCTGTGATGGTTTGTTCAAATGTTTGGGAGTAAATGCTTATCTCCCTTCCTTGACCCACTCACTGCCAGACCCCAGCCCCAGCCCCTCTGTCACGCTCCCTGTACAGAGGTGTCAAAACAGGCATTTCTACTTCCTACCTTCCATTCTCTACTTATATTATTGTACATTTATTGTTATTTGCACAAGTAAAACATGAGTATAGTCTCATGTAAAGGTAACAAGGCAAATATATGGATGCCATCCAAGTCCCGTTGACTGCTCTCTTATCCCTTCCAGCACCCTCCGTTTCTGAGAATCTCCTCTGGTCAGTTTCACAGAGATCACTCTGCACCCACAGGCATATACACATCTACAGATGAGAGAGGGGTTTTGTTATAGAAGGGGCGTCTTACCACGTGTCTGTTCTGCACCTGCAATACTGGGATGCGGGGAGCTTTTTAAATCATGGCTCAGTACTCTGTAGCATGGATTCAAGTGAGCTGACCTGTCCCCTCCCTGGGGAGCATGAAGGTAAGTAACAGTGCACGCCTTCAACACGGAAGTCTGAATTCAGACTTTAACCAATATTGAAGTGAATGACATTAGGAATTCTAGTAATAATGCATTCTTGGGGAAAACCATACTTGGGCATACTCCTGGAATATCCTGGACACGATTCAGTATCTTGGTGTTTATGTTCATAGGAAAGATTGACCCATGGGGTGCTTTTACTTGGCTGTTGTTGTTAAGTATTGTTGAATCGGTTTCGACTCACTGTTGTTAAGTGCCATTGAGTCGGTTCCAACCGATAGCAACCGACAACCTTGTGCAGTCCAGCGCATGAACCCACAGCACCACACCAGGACTACATAATATACTCCATTATATTAGGCTGGGTACTGCTGGGATTCGAACCCAGGATCTCGATTACTAGAAAGGCGCTTTAACCAGCTAAGCTGGTTTCCAAGGAGCTGCTGGTGAGTTTGAACATCCAACCTTATAAGCAGTCCAGAGATGATCCTACAGTGCCACACCAGAAGTCCACTTTACTGGGCTAACTTACTCCAGTTTTGGTATCAGGGTTGTACTATCCTCATAAAATAATAGTTTAGATGCTTCCCACCTGTTTTTCCTACACACACACAAAGGTCGATGCAATATGTTATTAAGTACCGTTAAGTCAGTTCCGACTCATAGCATCCCTGCACAGGGTTTCCAAGGAGTGGCTTGTGATCTTGAACAGCTGACCTTCTGGTTCAAACTGACCTTGCAGCCCAGCGCATTAACCCACAGCATCACACCAGGATTGTAATATGGAATTACCTATTTCTTTTCGTCATAAGACCAAATGGGCTTGATGGCATTTTTTAGAGTAGTATTGCAAAACCTCACCTGGAGTTTACAGATGCGCCTGATCCCAGCCATGGTATTTTCAATAGCCTCATATGCATGCAAAAATTGAACAGTGACTAAGGAAGACCATAGAAGAATTGATGCATTTGAGTAATGGTGCTGGAGGAGAATATTGAAAGTACCATGGACTGTCAGAAGAACAAATCCGTGTTGGAAGAAGTACAGCCAGAGTGCTCCTTAGAAGCTAGGATGGTCAGATTTCATCTCTCATTCTTCACACATATTACTGGGGGGGGGG
>NW_006409205.1:66885-68056 GCF_000296735.1 Chrysochloris asiatica | reverse complement strand
CTGGAGAAAGATATCATGTTTGATAAAGTGCAGGGTCCGCAGAAAAGAGGAAGACCCCCAACAAGATGGATTGGCACAGGGACAGCAGCAACAGAATGGGCTCAGGTGTAGTGTAGCAACTATTGTGAAGTTGGCACAGGACCAGGCAGTGTTTCATTCTGTCTTGCACAAGGTCGATACCGATTCGATGGCACCTAACAACAGCAATGGTGAACACTCAAATTTCAAGTATGCGTTGGCATCTTTGAGTCTCACAAAGCCACAAAAGCCTAGCTGAGCTCTTCTTTTTTATCAGATATACCCCCACCCAGATGGACAGACTCCATACCTAGCTCGGTCCTCTATGCGATGGACCAACTTCATCGCACCCCATCCTCAGCCTATCAGTCTCACTTCCCTTTCATCTCACGAAAAGTATTCAACCAAACCAATCACATTGTGCCATGAGAACCTGAGGTCACCCCCATCCACTTGTTACTGCTTCCCACAGCCCCTGGTTGTTCACCCTGCTCTTGAGTGCAACCTCCAGGGTGTGTGGTGTACCCTTCCCCCAGGAAGTGACTGTGCCTAATAAACTGCTGTAGATCTCTTCTGTCCAATGTGGGGTTTTGTGTGGTCAGCCATCTTGAACTATTTAGGACAGAGGATACCAACAGGGTATCAGATGATCTAATCACTATAGTTCTTCTATGGATATTGGTTCACTCTGGTTTTCTACTTGGTCAATTATTGTAATTTAGATTTCCCTTGAAGAATATCAATTTTATCTAGGTTTTCAAATTTATTCATATAAAACTGTATCTAGAATAACACAGAATATAAGGTGAAGTGGGTTCAGGAGAGAGCTCCAAAATTCTGAACCACATATGTAGGAATATTTTAAAAGTTTAAAGCCTTATAGCTAGTGGAACTTGTAGTGGAAGCAAGAAATCTCGGACTTTCGAATCTGCCGGCTCAGGGGTCCAGAGCCGACAACTTGAGCGAGACCAAATGGCAAGACAAAGCGGGGGAGCGAGGCAGACCCCCCCATGGACTAACGCCTGCGGAAACCTCGGAGACAAAGAGGACAATAGGCTTTGTTTTTTTCTGCTTTTTTTTTTTTTTTTTTTTTCCATTGGCCTCTTGTTGTCTGTATCCCTTCATTCTGGTGACTAGAGGGGGTGCCTGAACG
>NW_006409205.1:62076-66785 GCF_000296735.1 Chrysochloris asiatica | reverse complement strand
TCCATTGGCCTCTTGTTGTCTGTACACCTTCATTCTGGTGACTAGAGGGGGTGCCTGAACGAGTGGACACCCCCCACCTCCACCATGGCTCTTCTACCATGCATGCACACAGATCCGCTCAGCGTTTAAAGAGCCAGTCCCCACTTAAAACTAATCAGCAGCACAAAACGGCCACAGCCAGCCCTGAACTGTGTATTAATACAGAAAAGGCCAGAACAGGGGTTGTGGAGTGGGAAAGAGTCTACAAACAAAACAGGCCAAAAATTAAATTCTGAGGTACAGCATAACAACCAACAGTGGTATCTTGAAATTTATCAGGTTTTCTTGAAGGCAAGAAGCTGAAAGAGGATATTAAAGTCATACTCATATTAGGTTACAGATTTTTTCTCTCTGTCTCTCTTCTCTCTTTTCTGGGATTATAGGTTACAGTATCCAGTCTTTTTTTTTTCTTTTTCCTGTTGGGGCTTTGTATTTTTTTGTTCCCCTTTTTACCTTTAGGAGGCTGTCTCTTTCCCTATATTACCCAAGACGAGACAGCAATTGCTGCCACATAGTCAAGCTACAATCACACCCTATAAAACCCCATAATCCAGGCAACAACCAATACCAACATGGATTAAAGACCTAAATATGAATCCCAGAATTATGAAGGCCATCAATGACAAAATAGGGACAAATGTGAGGGCACTAAGAATACAGGGAATACACAGACTACCAAACATTTTGAAAAGTACACAAACAAAAGTAGACAAAATAGATGATTGGGACATACTAAAAATTACAAACTTATGTGCATCAAAAAACAGCAATGAAGCTTCACCAAAAGAATAAAAAGGGAGCCCACAAAATGGGAAAAAATTGTTTTCAATGACACATCAGACGAGAGACTCATTTCTAAAATCTATAGGAAACTACAACACCTCTACAAGAAAAAGACAAAGAACCTAACTAAAAAATGGGCACAGGACATGAACAGACACTTCTCCAAGGAGGAGAGCCGGGCAGACAACAAGCATATGAAGAAATGTTCACAATCACTAGCCATTAGAGAGCTGCAAATCAAAACAACAATGAGCTATCATCTCACACCAGCAATAAAAGCAAAGATAAAAAAAAAAGTAGAGGACAATAAATGCTGGTGGGGATGTAGAGAGACTGAGATGCTCCTGCATGCTGGTGGGATTTTAAGATGGTCCAACCTCTCTGTAAAGCAATATGGTGTTTCCTCAGAAGGTAGGAAATAGGAATACCTTATGATCCAGCAATTCCTCTACTTGGTATTTACCCACAAGAAATATGAGCCATATCATGAGTAGATATATGCACACCAATGTTCATAGCAGCACTATTTACAGTAGCAAAAAGATGGAGACAGCCTAAGTGCCCATCAACTGAAGAATGGATAAACAAATTGTGGTACATACACACAATGGAATACTATGCTACCTTGAAGAATAACAAGGAAGCTGCAAGCCACCGCATAACATGGATGAACCTTGAGGACATTATGTTGAGTGAAATTAGTCACAAAAGGAGAAATACTGCATAGGACCACTATTATAAAAGACTAAGAAAAAGAACCCATCCTAAAAGGGGGGGGGGGAATTCTTTGCTGGTTACCGGGATGTGGGGGATGGGGTAAGGGGAGGGAAGGGAAGGTGGAGCACAGGGTAGGGAATAGACACAGGATAGTTTGGGTGCTGGAGAGGGGGGCAATACACAAGAAGGGAAAGGGGAATGGAAGAACAAGGCGGATAGAAGAACAGGCAGATTTTCATGGGCTAAGTGGGACAGAGGTAAATAATGATGTATGTACAACCTTGGAACAACAGGGCTCTGGGATACAGGGATTGAGATATGGTTGGAGTGGGCAAAAGGGGGAAATAATGTTAAGACACTTGAGGGGGAGAGAAAGGAATAGTCAGAAATATCACCATAGAAAGCTTGTAAGTCCGTCTTCTGCCTATAACTAATTGGAATACCTAAAATGGGGCTACAACTTGTCAAGCGAAGGAGGCTTCCTGTGGAGACTTTGCATCGCATAAGACCACAGGTGGAATCCTGAACCCTATCCAGAATCTTCTGAGGTGGGAAATCTCCACTTGAAAGGACAAGCAGACCTGCCTGGAGTGGCTAGAAGAACAGAATACACTTCTTGAAAGAAAGACTGATAGGAAAAATACAAAACAATAATGGCAGTCCGACTGAGTAATACAAGAAGCAAGTTGCTTGACCAGGAGACATCAAGGCAAGGGGTCGGGTCCCCTCAGGGAAAACCTCCTTCCAGAACTAAGACTCAATGGGAATACACAAGCAGACATGCGGTCTGACTGGTGACCACGTTGGTCACGGATTAGGGGAAGTGAGGGAAAAACAGTAATGAAGCTGTGAACTAAGTCCTACCATATTCAATAGACTCCTGTGAACTTGTGTGGAGAACTGGCTAGCCAGCAGTATGGCAAGACCTGGGGTCTCCTGGGCCCAGAGTCAGTGACATAGCCTCTGAGGACTAGAGTAGAGAGTGGAGCGTCCAGCTGATAAGAAGCGAGGGCATATGTACAAGAACACCCACACTTGCAGATAATATCCACTTGACCTAGCTTCAATGGCTGGATGATCAAAACTCGACTAGAAGAAGAAAGAAGACGAAAAAAACAGTAATGTGATACCGTTTGATGAACTTGACCTACACCTATGGATGCAGTATCTCAAAAGAGGATACAAATCTTTACAGTGAGGATCGTTCTCACACCTCAGTACAGAGTAGACAAGGATGGGCAACTTGGACATTGGATACCCAAAGTGGGGCGGGGGAGGGGTGCTACAAAGGCAAGAAGTGACTGGTTTACAAGCTTTCAAGAGGGAGCCTAAATGCAGAGGGTGCTGAAGGAGATAGAATCTCCACTGAGTAGTATCCAATCTGTCTGGGTGGGGCTGGTGAAAGGAGATGGGGATAAGACTCTTGTGGTACAATAGTGAATAATTGTTATCAGGACTGACTGTGAGGGTTGGAAAAGTAAAGGTAGATGTTTTGTAGCAAAAGGAGGGAAGTGGTTGACTTTGCAGTCCAGGAGCGGAGGGTCCCCTGGGACCACCAAGGAAGAAGAGCTGAGTGTGGGACCCTACCCAGAGAAACAGTGATGCCAGAGATGGAGGCAGAGAGGATGACTTGGAGAGATGGAGCGGCTGGGGATTCTAGACTCAGAGAGGGAAAGGGGCTGTGTGCTGATGATGCATGGAGGGGATTGTAATCATGGCAATGAAATGATATTATGATAGGATGAATGTAAAGCTAATGTTCTCCCATGTAAACTATCACATAATTTACAATAAGACATTTTTTAAGTATTTGTATCTAGCATTCTCCTAAAATTTTAAAAGAAAATTGTCTCTGCGTATGAGTTTATATTTACGTGTGTGTGTGTGTGTGTATGTGTGTGTGTGTGTCTGACTGTCTGTGGTATCTATTTATTTCGTCATCTTTCTGATTCCTGTTCAAAATTGTCATGAGTTTGTATATTTGTTATTTTGGTCCTCTCAGCGCTTCTGGGTTTTTCACTGTGCATTTCTTCTATTATCTTCAGTATTGGGGGCTGTTATTTTCTTGGTGATTTCTAAATTTTGGTGCTTTCAATCTAGTGAACAAAATTTCAGCATTTGACCTTGGTTGAGATTTTGTTTGCGAGCCAATACATGGTCAGTTTTTTATAATGTTCTATTTACATTTGACAAGAATGTGTAAGATCTGACCATTGGCTCAAACCCACCATCCACTCCTGAAAAGATTTACAGTCTTAGAAACTCTATACAAGATCACTATGAGTCGGCACAAACTCGACGCCAGTACCAGCAGCAACAGCAGTGCGCTACCAGCTTGCTTTCTTTTCCTCGCATGTTTTTTCTATCCATCTAATTTGACCCTACTCATGACTTTTTTTTTTGTAACAAGACCTTGATTTCATTTGGAGTGGCAACATGCCAAGTTTCAAAACTACATTTCCTAGTCTTCCTTACAGATAGGAGTGACAATGAAATAAGAGTGAAAGTCATTGGGACTTCTGGAAACTAGTTTACAGTGGACTGAAGCATTCGACTGTTAACTCAACGGTTGTTGGTTTGAACCCACTCCAAGGAAGAAAGATGTGGTAGTCTGCTTTCATAAAGACTGATCTCCTTCGAAAGCCTATAAGACAGTTCTACTCCATCCTCCAGGGGAGTTACGAGTTGGAATCGACTGGATAGCAGTGGATCCGATGTGGTTTGGGGCCGCCTTTTCTTCTTTCTCCCACTCTGAAACGTGTTTGATGGCTGGGGTTTCTGAAGCTATCTTTGTACATTAAGGAAAGATGTCTGTTACCATCTTTCAGTTGCCAACCAAAGCCAGAAACTTCCTCTCAGACATCTTAATGCATAAGAAAAATGAACTCTCTGTTTTAGCAATCACTCCATCCCAACGCTGTTCCTAATTGAAAAGGCACCTGTGGAGGCAAGCAGCATTAGAAGTGGCTTGTGTGTTATTCGCTAGATGATCTTTTTATTACCTTTTCCTATGAAATGGTTTTCAGCTTTTTATTATGAAAATGTTCAAATGTACACTAAAGAATAGCAAACAGCATTGGATACTCAAATTGGGAGGGGGGGGGACTACAAAGACAAGAAGTGACTGGCTTACAAGCTTTCAAGAGGGAACCTGGTGCTAGGTAGCATGG
>NW_006409205.1:56338-61558 GCF_000296735.1 Chrysochloris asiatica | reverse complement strand
AAAAAAAAAAAAAAAAGAATAGCAAACAGTAGATTGGATTTCCAGGTACCCATCACCCAGCTTCAACAATTATCCAACAATGTGCAATAGAAATGGCACCATTCACACACACACACACACACACACACACACACACACACACATTCTCTTTTTTAAACCTTTGTATCGTGAACTAGGTGAAGGTTGACAGAGCAGATGATCAGTTTTGCATTCAACAATTTATACACATTTTGTTTCATCTTGAGTCTTCGCAATGTAATATCACTTATCCACTTACTCCCTGTGTTCCCCATTTCTATTCCTGTCCTAACGCTTTTGAGTAAATGCTACCCTTTTGATATTTCAAATGGTGATTTTTCTAAGCTGTATGTACCTCACTAGTGTTTTTGTTCCCCTTATGGACCTTCTATTGTTTGGCTGAAAACTGAGTTACAGGGGGTGACTTCAGTTCCAGGCTTGAAGCATGACCAAGGACAATAGTCTCAGGGTTCCACTATTAGTCTCTATCTGACCAGTAAGTGTGTTTTTCTCTTATGATTTTCTCCCACTCTCTCCAGGACCTTCTAGTGTGATCCTTTTCTGAGCAGTTGATGGTGGTAGCCAGGTGCCATCTAGTTCTTCTGGTCTTAGGGTCATAGAGACTGATGTTCGTGTGCATACAGATTCTGGTTTTACACAAACTCTAGCATACTGTTCATACTGGTTCACCTGCCTTTTTCTAAGCTAAAAATGTTTATCAGAGATGGTTCTATATTACTTCATACTTCATTATTTTTGTCTGTCTAATATTCCTTTGGGGAGTTAAGGAGCTCCATAGGGTAAGCATTGAACTGAAAACCACAAAGTCAGTGGTTTGAGCCCACCAGTCACTTCATGGGAGAAAGATGAGGCTTTCTGCTCCATCAAGGATTTACAGCCTCAAAAACCCTACACAGGGTGGCTATGAGTCGCAATCAGTTGAAAGCACTCAACAATAACACATGTTGTTATTAAGTGCCGTGGAGTCAGTTCTGACCCGTAGTGACCTTGTATAGGGTTCCCGAGGAGTAGCTGGTAAGCTTGAACCGCAGGCCTTGTAGGTCAAGCTGATTTTGCATTCCAGCACATTAACCAATAGGCTATGAGGGTAAATAAAAAATTATTGCCTGAAAATCATAGAAACTTTATTAAACAAAAATATCAAAATGTGAAGCTATTGTTTATCAACATCTCCTTCATCTAGGTCCAGACACTTCTGAAGGTTTCCATCTCTCTAACATCTTTCCTTGAAGAATTTTGAGCTCTTTGATTTACACAATGTCAAAATGACAGTTTTGCCATCCTCACGGGACTCAAATCCTGTTCCTTTAAAATGTTTTTTGAGTTTGGGCAACAAAAAAACAGTCTAAAGGGGCAAGATTAGACTGTAGGGTGTATGGGATAAGGTTTCCCAATGAAATTTCCCATAGGACAGCCCTTGCCACCCTTAAAGAATTAGCAATCTCCTTGTTGTGATGGGGGAAAATTCTTCATGCAACTTTCCTGGCCTTTTTCTCACCAATGTAATTTTCAATTTTCTTAAAACTTCTTAGTAAGCCCCTATGATGGACCTGTGTCCTTTGAGAAAATCTGTCAAGATGGTTCCTGTGATGTTGTTAAGTGCAATTAGTCGGTTCCAACTCATAGCGACACTATATAGGGTTTTCAAGGACTGCCTGATAGGTGTGAACTACCAACCTTGTGCTTAGCAGTCCAGTATTTATCCTACAGTGCCACACTAACCCTAATCTAACCCTAACATTTTAGGAATCCCTCAAAACAGTGACCATAACTTTCTGAGCTGTCCTTTCTATCTTGAATGTAACTGGTCCAGCAGATCCTCTTGGAAGCCACTGCTATGATTGGACATTCTCTTTTAGGACACCCTAAGGAGCTCTGGTAGTGTAGTAGTTACGAATCAGGCTGCGAACTGCAAGGTCAGCAGTTGGAAACTATCAGTTGTTCCACGGAAGAAAGAGGAGGCTTTCTGCTCCCCTAAAGATTTACAGCCTCGGAAACCCTGTATAGGGTCGCTATGGGTCGGAACCGACTCCACGGCACATAACCACCACCACCAAGGAGGCTATGGCAATTGTATTACTAAGAGAACTTGTCTGCAGCTATCCACTGATTGTATATGTATGTTTAAACACATCTTGTTTGGAATAAATCTGTGCATACATGAACTAGAACCCTAACGTCATTGCTAGGTACCATTGAGTCGGTACCGACTCACAGCGACCCTCTGCACAACAGAAAGAAACACTGCCTGGTCCCACGCCGACCTCACCTGAGCCCATTGATGCTGCCACTGTGTTAATCCATCTCACTGGGGGAGTCTTCCTCTTTTTCTTCGATCCTCCATCTTACCAAATATAATATCCTTCTCCAGTTATTGATCCCTCCGGATTATATGTCTGAAGTATGAGAGACGAAGACTGGCCATCCTAGCTTCTAAGGAGCATCCTGGCTGTACTTCTTCCAACACAGATCTGTTTGTTCTTTTGGTAGTCCATGGCATTCTCAATATTCTCCTCCAACATCATAACTCAAATGCATCAATCCTTCTACACTCTACCTAGTAGCAATACTTTTATACTTGCCCTTGGATATCTGTAGAATCAATTCCTAGATATTAAATTGCTGGATCAAAAAGGTAGATGCATTTCTAATTTTGATAACTGTTACCAAATTACCTTTACAGAAGTTGTACGAGTTTCCACTCCAAACACCACTGCAAGACACTACCTGTTTGCTGACATGTTTGCTGACTATCAATCTGATAAGCAGAAAAAAAAGTGTATCTTACTAGAGTTTTCATTTTTATTTCTCTGATTTAGAAGTCATTTGTGTTTCTTTCCTCTGTCCATTGTTCTGGAATTATTGGCAATTTTCTTACAACTTCATAGGAGCTATTTACTTACTAGGAAAATGAACCCCCTTATCTCTGATATGAGTTGCAGATAGCTTTCTTGATTTGTCAGTTGCCTTGAATTTTGCTAGCGGTGCTGTGGGCATTAAAGGGTTTTGTTTGCAGCGGAATGACTCGAGCTGTTCTTTTCTGCTTCTGAGGTCTGGGCTGTGCTTTAAAAGGTCTCCCCTTCTTCAGCACCGAATTTTCAGTCTTCCATGATTGCTTCTAGTATTTCTACAAATTCATTTTTTTTTTTAATCTTTGAATATTTTATCCATCTAAATATAGTTTGTTATATGTTATGAGGAAGATAATTCAAATTTTCAACCAATTTGCCGCTTAAGTGTCTCAACACCATTTAATGAATTTAAGTAACATTTTAAATCATAAACTAAATTCCTTTTTGTATTGGGTATATTTTAGATTTTCTATTTTTTCTATTGTTCTGTTGTTCTGCTCATACATCAACATCACACTGGTTTTTTGCCATTGTGACTTGATTAACTTTTAATATCTGGTATGACTAATCCCCACCTCATTATTCTTCCTTATCAGAATTCTTCTGGACATTTCTACTTCTTTAATTGTCCAGATGAATTGTGGAATCAATATGACAAGTTCCAAAAATTTTGTTGTCATAGTTTTGGGATAATATTTAATTTATAGATTGATGTGGGGAGATTTTGCATCTTTATGAAGTTAGTTTATATATTTGACAGCAGGGTAGACCTTTCCATCCATTATGACCCTTTTTGTGTCCTTTGTTTTGTGAACATTTTAGAGTTTCATTACAGAGATCTGACGTATTTTTTGTAAAGCTGGTGTCTAGCTATTTTGTGGTTTTTGTTACATGAAGTCTTCTAATTCATTAAGTCTTCTAGCTTGCCATTAGTCTAAATGAGCTTGCACTCAGCTAACTTACTAAATTCTCTTAGTCTTTGTAACAATTTTTTAGCGGCTTCCCTTGAGTTTTCAGAGAGCCCGTGACAGGGTTTGGACTTTTCTTGGGTTACTTGGGCAGGGGTTTAGGAAAGTGAAGGGTTTGCTCCAGATGGGTGCTGTCAGAAAATGAGGACAAGTCAATAGACAATCATAATTGTCTTAGTACGTCTTATCTATAGTGAGGGGTAGACAACAGTCAAGATGGACCTATAACTAATAAAGAAGCAGCAATCATTCATATTAGCTCAACAAGAGGAGGGTATGTGGTGTGTATGGGTTGCTCAGAGATCTTATTTTGTCTGTGTTTAGACAGATGATGAAGTGACCTTCCTTTCTTTGCCTCACTTTATCTTGATCTCTTGCTTGCTCCCTCTATGTTGTCCTTTCTCAGGGGTTTCTAGCCTAATCATTGTGTGGCCAGAGATCATGCCCTGAATGAATTTTATCCTTAGAAACCTGCTTAAACTTGCTAGAGGTCCCAATGTGTGGTCAGCTTTAGTGAATGTTCCACATGTGCAGGAGGAGATCAATCACTGAAAGGGAGTGTTAAAATCTATCGGTACTATACATGAATGAATCTTGCATGTAAAAAAAAAAACAAACAAAAATGAACCTGAATACAATTACACTTCTAGAGCCAATGGTCATTTTCTAAGAAATGAAACTCATTAAACTCCAGAGAAACAACACAGTGTTTTCAAGAAATAAATGGCTAGAAACAAAAGGGAGAAGAAACTAGAGGTCACTTCACTTCCAGACCTCAAAACCTGCTACACAGCCACAGTAATCAAAACAGCCTGGTACTGGTACAACAAAAGACATAGAGATCAATGGAAAAGAATGGAGAACCCAGAAGTGAATCCATCCACATGCAAAGGACCAAAACACATTAAATGAGAAAGAGATAGTCTTTTCAACAAATGATGCTGGCAAAACTGGAAACGCATTTGCAGAAGAATGAAACAAGGTGCGTCTGGTGAAAGGAGATGGGGACAGAATACTTTTGATTCAATAGTGAGTAATTGTTATGACTAATTGCAATTGTCACAGCTGTACAGGTAAAAGTTGTGGAACATAAAGGGGAGAGTAGTTAATCCTACCACTCATCTGTCAGTTTGTCCTACTGTGGTGGCTTGTGAGTTGCTGTGATTCTGAAAGCTATGCCACTTGTATTTTAAATACCAGCAGGGTCACCCATGGTGGACAGGTTTCAGATGAGCTTCCAGACAAAGACAGACTAGGAAGAAAGAGTGATGAACTACTTCCAAATATTTAGTCACCGAAAACTTTATGAATAGCAGAGAAACACTGTCAGATATAGTGCCAGAAAATGAGCCCCTCAGGTT